>NC_069679.1:31564237-31867267 GCF_023699985.2 Odocoileus virginianus
CAGGAAACCTGGGTCTTAGTCCTAGTTTTTCACTAACTGGTGTCATGGCCTTGGACAATTTATTTTAAATCATATTTCTTATATATCAAATGCAAGTCAGACACCCTATGAAGCTCTGGGTTTGGGGCAACGAACAAGAGTCATTGTGGAACTTACGAGACAAACAAGTAAACAACTATAGAATGTTTTACAGCTGAATGGTAAATCTGGTGAATCCTTTCAAACAAGGTGCCTATTACCCCTATGGCATCAGGAGAGGCTTCACAGAGGAGGTGACAATTAACCTGAGAGGTAAAGGACAAGTCAGATCTAGGCAGTCCCTTCCCCTCTCTGAACCATGGTTTCAATAAGAATAAAGTAAAGCAGCTTGCTAAAGGATCCCTACAAACTCTTTTGGCTGTGATAGTGTGTGATCCAATTTTTTTATGACAGAACAGAGCTGGAAAAAAACCTTGAAATGCTGTCCATAGAAAAAGATAAATGCCATGCTTAAATTGCAGAGGAGGGTGGGGAATGAGAAAAAGAAACAGTAGTGCTCAAAAAGCACAAAAGAAAGAAAGAGAGAGAGACAGCATGTGCAAGTGAGAGCATATTTTCTAGGGCATAAAGGATTTTTGTTTATTTTTAACATAATACACCAAAAAATAAATACAATTATCCCAATTTCTGCCCACAGTTTTCAGCATTGTGCAGCCTTTATTTAATGATACATCAAAACACAGTCTCTGCCAATCCCTCTGTTGCTAAGGAACAGGCAGTCAAGAGCCTAAGCTCAGAGACTCGAGACTCTAAAGCCATCATTAAAAGGCTTTGTGCATTGCTATCAGTAAAATGTTCATTTTATAAGCCTGACTGATACCCTCCTGTTAGCAAGTTCCAGGAATGAGAACCCAGATCCCGCTAATTTGGCTGGTTCTCCTTTATTGGGCTCAGTGTGGCTTACATCAAAATAAATAAATAAAATACTGTCAGCCAATAACTAGGAGCATTTTATCCTGAAAAGCTTGTCCTTTCTCAACACAGTCCATGTCCTTGTCAAACCAGGATAGGAAAATGATTGACCTACTGCCTGTGTTCACTTAGAGTTTTCAACCACGCAAGTCAAACTATTCTTATTATATAATTGCTCCATATCCTCTTCAGTCACCATTTGGTTTCATCATCCTTGACATGCACTTAAAGAGAAAAGTGAGAGAAAACGCTTCCTTAGTTGGCACACGCATGTAGGACAGGTGCCCCGCCATAACATGAGGAACGCCAACGGCCCCTGTGTGATAGTTGGAACCCTGAGCTCCCAAACACTCTGTTCCCTGACTCACATCCATAGACACCGGCTCTCATCAACACCGCTTATGACGCTCCTTGACTCGACCTTGGATCAAGGCTGTTTGCCCACATTTCTGGTCACTACAGAATCCCAGTATCTCACTGTCACCACAAAAGTCAGCTCTTCCGGCCACCATCTCCTCCACTGTGATCCCGTTGCTGCAACCTGGCCCCATGCTGACTGTGTAGCATCTCTCTGCTGGCCATGTGCTAGGACCTAGGAGAAAGCTCCTCCTCCCAGAGATCTCGGCTCTTTTCCATTTCCGGGAGGTCACCATCTGCTTCTTCCTATCTTCTACTCTCAATGCAGAAACTTCAGAAGATGAGCCTGACTTCTCTTTCACTGGAGGGAACAGGTCCTCCTTTCACTGTGCTCAGACCCAGGCTCTCTCTTCTCCACTTGGGCAGGGATAACTCTGTTTACGTTCCCAAGCAGCTTCATGCTTGATCCTCATGGAGTCCTTTATGGCAGTGACTGAGAGAATGCTTCTCTCAAACCGCTACCAGTAGGGAACATAACTGGTCCAGAGTCCCAGCTGCTATACTTTAAGATCCACCACTATGTCTGCAGCAAAGCCACTTCTCGTGGGCTGTTCCCAGTGGATGGCTGAGGCAACAGATATTAAGGTAAATCCACTCCTGGGAGACACAGGACCTCTCTCCCAGGCAACCTTGGTTCCAGAATTCCCCAAAGGCCTTGTCAAGCCTTAGAGCACATAACTGTCTGCAAGGCTGCCACCCGACTTTCTTTCCCATGGTCCAACATAGCCCACCAGCTGGTCCTGAGTGCTGTGGATCTGAGCAGCCTATTCCAGTCCTAAACTATTCCAGAAGGACTTGTTCCAACCCCTCCAGTCCTCCTCTGCCACAAAATGCTAGGTTTCCTCTAAAGCTCATCCATGTTTAAGAGACCCTAAAGTAGATTGGAGAGTGCTCAAAGAGACCACAGATCAAACAACCTCTGAGAGTTCTGCCTTAGAGGCACTGAAGCCCTAAGTGCCTTCAATCAATAGAGCTTTGAACAGCACTCTTTAGCCCAACAGGTTTTAGGAACAAACTAGGTCTTACAGGCATGTGATTGACTAGCTGTAAACCAAGCCTGCTTCAAGGGTTGAACACAGGGAGGCTGAAGAACACAGGCAATACAGGAGTGGCTACAGTCATTTCTTCTATCTAGAGGTTCCACACCATATGCGTGTCTCTGTGTGTCTGTCTTTGGCAAGAAATCTCAGATCCCAAAGAGATTTGGAATGTAGAGATCTACACCTCTGACTTGGAATCTATTTCATTGCCAGCAGACAGAAGATGCATAGCTTCTGAGTTGCTTCTTGAGGCCTCAGAAATTGGGATTCTCTGCCTTGGGACGGCTCATCAGTGTCACACCAGGTTCACATAGAGGAGCCCAGAGACAGTACAAAACATAGAAAGGAAAAATGTATCTCCCTCCTCTCACCAATGAGGAAAGCAACACGTGGAGAAGTGAAGTTGCTCAGTCATGTCCGACCTTTGCGACCCCACGGACTGTAGCCCATCAGGCCCCTCCATCCATGGAATTTTCCAGGCAAGAGTACTGGAGTGAGTTGCTGCAATAGTAGTAGACAAAGTTATGCAAAACACATGGCAATGGCTGAAGACTGGAAGCATCAAAGGCATCTAAGAGAAATGTGAGGCAACACCAATAATGGAAAGAAGACACACTTTTGGCTCTGACAGGTTCCCTCTCCATTCCAGTGTGAAAGCACAGAGCAGCACGATTGCAGAGCAGAGAGGATGCTCTTATTTGAGGAGCCAAGGCCAAATCCCTCCGTGGAGAAGAGAAGCTTCACCCTTTGGACAGGAGCTGAGCAGATATAGCCTTGATGCCTGTACTGCACTAGAACTTCTGTGTAAATCTGATGACCTCATCTCCACGAAGCCTGTGATTAATTCCATTTATAAAATGCAGCTCATCAGATCAAAGTTAATCCCTCCCACACCAAGCAGGCTGTACACAGTGATGGGTGACTCTGTCAAAGGGTATGAAACTAAATCAGGCTGCTATGCTTCATAAGGGATTAGTAGTACATTAGGCTTTTACCTTAAAGAGGAGAGATTTAAGGACTCGGATTGAAGAATTTATAACACCCATTTGTAGATACTCATATTCTATTTTAACTTTTTTCAAAAATGTAAAATTCCTTCAAAAATTATAAAATATCATTGACTAGTATCTGTATTTACTGTCTTCACACATTTCTCAACACTTGCCAATACACACACACACACACACACACACACACACACACACACACACATACACTCTCTGTTTATAGATTCTATGCTATTAAAATACCTCTACCAAAAGGTGAATGTTACCACTAAGCATCTGGGCAGAACCTTGCTTAAAAGAAAGACTTCTGGAGCTAGACGCCTAGATTTAAATTCAGTTCTGCACTTATCAGCCAAGAGATCTTGGGCAAGTTATTTATGCTCCCTGGGTCTCAGTTTCCTCATTATTAAAATGGAGTGAAACTAATGTCTGATACACAAGGTTGGAGTGAAAATTAAATGAGCTGTTAATAAAGTAGCTACAACAATGCCTGGAACTATGTCTATGTGTGTCAGCTTTAGCCTGATCCCATGGCATGACTTATACCCTAGAGGATTCCAGCTTGAGGCAAGCAGGCTGGTCTTCTGTATCCCTATGTCAGCTAGTTAAAAATGTAGGCATCCCCACCATCACCAGAAAACCACATAACATAAGTAAACTGCCATTCAACTTAGGGAAAAATGTCATATTTCCTGTGCATATACATTGAAGAGAAAGAACCAAGTTCAAACATTTTCTGCTTTTCAGCACAGTTCTGTTTGACTAGTTCCCTGAACTTTCTTACACAGTTAGGTCTCAGTACAGTTAATTTTAGGTCTCTGCAGCATTAGGCCTCTGCAAGATTAATACTCTTTAACTAAATGATTCTCATGAATACCTTGTGAACACTGATTTGAGGATTCAATTTCCCAGTGTGTGAATGAGGTCATATTAACAGAAGTGGCATGAATTTCACTGGCTCATGATTCTGCTTGTCCTCAACACTCCTACCCCTACCCACCCTTACCACCAAGTATTCCAGGAGACTGTAGGCAGGTGCAAAGTCACACTTACTCACAGTGAACCTGGCCCTTTGGGGCATGGGACCTCCACTGCCACTTTCCTCAAGACACCACAATGATGTCCCCCCAGCGCTCTGCCCACCTTCTGGGGTTACACTTTAATATGGCATTCCCATCTGAGCTTCCACTGAAGCTCTAAAGGTTTAAAAGTATCTCTTAAAGGATTAAAATAGCTTTCTTAGTTTCACTCACAGCACTTATGCCTTGATAGGATTCAGACAAGGGGCAGGCACAATTCTGTACTCACAACTGCCTCTCTTCTGGAATGACTAAGGTTTTCAGACTGAGTACCTAAGACACATTTTCCCAGAGGCACCTGAGTTCTCATGTCAGTGGCCAACCAACTGAGCCCAGAATCTATAAACTAAGTCCAATCTAAGGCAGAATCTTGAATCTGCAAGAGTGAAAGTCAGTGATCCATACACTGGGCCTGGGCCATAAATACAACTAGGTTTACATTTCTCTTTGAGGGAAATCAGAGTAAATTATTGTAGTAGGGCTCTCCAGAGAAACAAAACCTTCAGGGGTAAGGGAGAGATGGATTGAATAAGAGGAATTGGTTCATGCAGATATGGAAGCTAAGGAGTCCCATTATCTGCTGTCTGCAAGCTGGAGACCTGGAAAAGACAGCGGTGTAATTCAAACCATGGCCAAAAGCATGGAAACCAGGAGAGCAGATGGTGCAAATTTCAGTCTAAGGGCAGGAAAAGATGAGATGAGATGTTCTAGCTCAAGGAGATAACAGAAAAAAGTGGGGAGGAAGGAAAAATCCTCATGACTCTGCCTTTTGTTCTGTTTAGGTTCTCAAGGGATTAAATAATAGTCATTCACATAGAGGACAGCAATTTGCTCTACTGAGTCCACTAATTCAAATGCTAATTTCATCTGGAAAAACCCTCACAGACACACCCAGAAATAGTGTTAAATCTAAGCACCTGTCTCAAGCTGATACATAAAACTCCCTGTCACAAGTATTACATTCTTAAGAGTTAAAGAATATAGCACTTTGTAGGAATCCTGGCCAAAAGTTTTGGCTCTCAAAGCCTTTCTGGTGGCTTGTTATGAAATCATTCATCTTATCCTCTTCACTAGAAAACAAGGAATACTTGAAATTTTTACTGCCCTTCAGACATCATCCAACCATTTTCATATCTTTTCTTTCTAATAAATGAGCTACAAAGCAAATTCAAAGTAAGAAGAATGCCAGGAGGGATTTTGGTTTGTTACCAGTGAGAAGCTTTTCAAATATAACAGCCTGGAGTCTTCCTTGCTACCACCAACAGATGGGACACAATATCCACCAAAGAGCCATTATGGCCTTTGGTTGTTATTTTTCCTACAGTTCAGCTGGTACACATTCCAAAAAATAATACACATTTCTGGGGCAGGTTTGCATTATAATTTTGGAGAGTAAGCCAGACTTTTTTCTTCCCTTGTCAACTTCCCACTGCACTGAAAACCGAACCTCTTCCTCATTCAATTTGGACTTCACTGGGAGGATTTGACTTGGCAAAACAGTTACACAATGCTGCAAGTGGGTTGTAAAAACGTCAATGGTCCCACATGGGAGTCAGTACATCTACCATTCGAACGCGATTGTGCCGACTCTGTTGGCAGTAATATGGGAGCATGTATGCAGTTATCACTAAAAGGCTTTTCATACTGTGACAATCAGATCCCCTGGTGCTCAGACATTGCATTCATTTTCTAACTCATTCATCATGTGAATGAAATGAGGGAATAATGGGAACCGTTCCTCATAGTTCCCCGTCATTTAGTGAGGACATCATGTTCAGGTTTTTTGGATGGAAAAAGAAAGATAAATAAGAGGCTTATCAGTCTTAACATCTGACATCCTAGCAACTCATAAGCCTAATATCACATCGTGACAGCCCCTGAGGAAACAGAAGGGTGAATCTGGCAAAGCCCACCTGGCAAGTCCAGGCAGGTACACCTCCACAATCCTCCTCATTTTGTCACTTTCTGGAAACATCTTTTAGCTAAATTCAAATATTCTTAAATGAATTAGAGTAAAATTTCAACACTTGGACCTTATAAATAGACTTTTAAGGATTTATTTTGAAAAAATTGAGAGATGCACATAAGTATAAATATTCAAGGATAGTCATTACCGTAATATTTAAAATAACACAATATTGGAAATAATCTAAATTTGCAGCAAGTGCAGATTACTCAAATTATCATATAGCACCATTATAAATAATGTTTGTGAAGAACATTTAAATATATGGAGAAGTGCTCAAATATATCAAGTGAAAATCAGACTATAAGATATGTATACTGCATTGCCAATTATATAAGGAAAAAAGTATCAGTAATTATTCTCTCTAGGCAGTGAAATAAAATGATTTTTTCTTTTCCACATTTTCTGTATATTTTAATATTTCAACAATAAACATATATAAGAAAACTAAAATAAATGACATTTTTAAGAATTCAAGAGTAATAAAACAGTTATGACCTACAGTTATGTCAATTTTGTTTGCCATATAAGAAAGTAACCAAGCAATTTTAGACTGGAAAAAATGGCCACTGTTTGGGAAGTAGACAGAATCCAAAACCACAAAACCACTAATGTGAAATGGAGAGAGACTAAAGAACATTACACACCTGCTTAAACATTCCCTGCTTGGCCTTCTCCTTCAGTTAGAATATACTGCCTTTTCCCAAGACAACATAGAGAGTTCACATTTAGTCTGCCATATGAAAGGTTCATTCATTCAATATACAACTGTTACAGACCACTGTTAGGTCCCTATTACTACTCTGGACAATGGAAAGATAGGGACAATCAAGCTGGAAATATTCCTGCTTTGGTAGCATATACATTTTCTTTTAATTTTTGCAACCAAACCATGAGATAAGTGTGCTTATTCCCTGGTTTTAGATTAGAAAACTGAGATTCAGAGAGACCACATTGCTTGCTAAGACTAGTCAGGAGAAGCAGTACTCAACCCAGGTCCTCTGATTCCTCAAGACTGAGGTTCCTCTGACAACACAAGAGGTTTTCAAATACTTTCCAACAGCGGAACCAATTTTTCAAGTAAAATTATTATTTGCTCTATTTCACCAATTCTGATGAATGCTTTTTCACATTTTAACTTCTCTTAAAATGAGAACATAAAGTGACTTACAATTGCTGTTGGCCATGAAGCAGTAGAGATGAAATCTGGTTGACTGCACACATGCACCCAGCCTTACAAAACTGGTATCAGCAGCTTGCAAGAAAATTCCAGAGGTGGGAGTGGAGCATACTTCCAGGAAATCCTGCCTGACCAATAGGCTTGATGGCAGAGAGGATGCTGCTATCTGGAAAACATAAACATTGGTGATTCAGACTCTAAATACAAAGAAGCTTTAGGCATACTTTAACCAACTAATATTGTTTATGTGTATGAATAAGACTAAAAGAGCTCTTTCATCAAGTATAAAATTTAAAAATTCAAGTGACAGAAAACACTGTGCCATGATCATTTCAGCGGTTTTCTCTTTCTCACTGATATAATGAAGATGGTACACTGGTAATTCACAGTGTGAATTAAGGGTGACATGGTATAAACGCAACACTTTGGACTTGATCAAAAGAGATGGAATTCTAAGTTCCACCTCCTCCACATTGAGCTTCAATAAAAATAACTCCTGAAGGGGTATAGTTCCTCTCTTCCTCCTCCAAAGGCAGAGATAAGCAGCATCGAGGCCTCACTGCAAACTTGATCATTGGAATCGTGTTTGGTAATCCCTGAAACTCTTCTAATGGACCTAATATTTCATGGAGATAGATTGTTGAAACTTGCACCTGCATATCCATTCCTAACTAGTCCAGATGAGGTGGGGTGAGGGAGCATGTGCAAACATTAAGGCATAAGTTTCAGAATTAGACTCCCTTGGTTTCAAATCTAAGCTACCCATTTATTGGCAGGATGATCTTAGATGCGTGATTTAAACTTTCTGTGCCTCTGTTTTCCCATCCATAAATAATAATAGCACTAACAATACAGGGTTTGGAAGATTAAAAGAGAATAATCATATCAACTACCAAGTCTAAGCCTACAGCAAATGCTCCCTTTTTTTATTATGAGGGAGGGGATAAACCTAAAATTACAGCTTTACTTCTGAGACTTTGCCTCCACTCCTCCAACAAAATATGATCTATCATCTGTTCTCATCAATGACAGATATTTACTGAGCACTCTTTCTGTGGTAGGAACCCTCTGTGAGTTTATCATCTATTAGAGGAATGAAACACAGACAGCAGAAAAAATAACTACAATATAGGACAGTAAATTACAAGCGGTGTGGAAAACAGTACTTTAAATTTCTAGATGAGAGGGAATTGCCCATATTAAGGAAGGTCAGGAAGGCTTCACAGAGGAAGTAAGACTTGGAAATTCAGGCTAGATGCTAGTCTAGCCTGAATTAATGGGCTTAATCTAGAAAAGCAAATGAGTCACTAGAGTTTTGTGAACACAAGTGACCTAGTCAAGGTTACGTTTTAGCAAACATTCTTTATGGGTCAACGGGGATATAGATCAGTTCCTCTTTGGAGAAGGGCAGCAGGGAAGGGATTCAATTTTCCTGAGCACTTGTCAAGTGTATTTGGTAAGAGGTCAGCTCAGAAGGGAAGCAATATCTTCAACAAAGAAAATTAAAAGGCTGTTAAAGGCGTAAGTGAGGTGAGAGGAAATAGTTACACAGAGTAAGACTAATGAACTCAGACTGCAACAAAAATAGAGACTTAGGCTAGAGTTACTGGTGGAATGGTGAGGGTTGCACAGATTAGATTAATCTAGGCTACAGAAAAATTTGCTAAATTTAAAATACTCTGACTATTTCAAGTTAGGTCAATGGCTCTATGACAAGCATATGAGTAATTAATTTGTGACTTCAGGCTAAAAGAGAAATTGAAAAGCTGAATTAAATCAAATGCACCAATAGTGAGATTCAAAAGAGCCACCATGGCCATTGACTCCATGGTTACCAAAGACCCCGAACAATGAAATCTCATAATAAAGAAAGCATTCATCACAGAGTGGGAGAGAAATTATTCCAGGAATATGCCTTGATTTTTATTACTACTATCATAAAACTGTTAAAGGATTATTAATACAGATGTTTGTTCAGGGATTTTATATCACCATTTCATGCAAGTGGCTTAAAATCTGCCTTCTGTGAAGCCCACCAAGCCATTTATAGAACCCTAAATGCATGGCAAGAGTTCAACTGGTGATTGCGATTTCAGATGTAGTTTGTATTAGTCACTCTCCCAAAGTCTAATCACAACCATTCATGGGAAACAATAAAGACAGGCAAATGTTTTCAGCCAACAGTTCCCTGAGATGATATACTTGGGCATTCAATTTCACAGATCAAATAGGTTATTATAAACATACACACAAGGGCTTGATTGAGCCCATTAAACAACTAAAATCATACAGCTAAGGGTTCCAAAATATGTTTGTTTAAATACTTATTTGGAGATAGAAAAATGAGGTCAGACACAGACAGGAATTATTTAGGTTTACTTTTAAACCTTCTAAAAACCGTCACTGTCTGTCTTGGCTGCCTCCCACCCCTTCTCCCTATTTCGAGCTCAGGACACATCTGTTGTCATTTTCCTCATATTAATGTTTCTACATTTGGGGTCAGCACTTCTCCCAAAGAAAGACAAGCAAAATAGCTGTTCTGGGGAAACTGGTTAAACAGCTAACCAGAAATCTGGGCAGCTCCTACCTAAACCTGAAGTCAGCTACCTAAGCTAAGGCAGAACAGCCACAGCAAGCAGAGAGATACCTACAGCTCCAACCTCCAGGGGATGGGTTCAGTAGGAGATGGTTGTACAGTTCATGGGGAAAATTCCAAGATCCAAGAAAACAGGCTTCAGGGATAATATTGCATGTTTATCCACAGTGAGGCTCTGTCAATTCAGAAAGTATATTCAGGGGTAGACAGGGACCTGGCGATGCCCAGCCTCCATCAGAAAGTGAGGACTTCATTACTAAACAGAAGCAGGGTGTGAGCCAGAAGGTCACATGAAGCAAAGAGGTTTTTCTAGAAGTCAAGATCATAGGACCACCTTTCCCAAATGGTATCCACTGCCTTCAGGGGCTACACAGTTCACATGAATAAATGGAACAGACCCCAAATGGTTCTCAGCCTCTACTATGCGTTGGAATCTGAAGAGCTTTAAATAATCCTGATGCCTGGCTCCAACCCTGAAGGTTTCTTACATGGATGGTCTGAAATGCAGCCTAGACATATAGATATTTAAAAGTGATGATTCTGATGGGGAGTTAAGAGCTACAGATGTAGATGTAGGATAATATCAACATAATAGGATACTGGGCATGTGGCTAACTTAGGGATACAAGTCATGCTTTAAAGTACTCAAATTCTTTTGTTTTTTAAACACTGTATAGGCCAAACAAACGACTCCACTGTCTGGAGCCCAGAGTTTACAAAAGGATTAAGAAAAACCCAATATAAACCAGTTCTTCTCTAGCAGATGGTGCTCATAAAATAAAATCGTATTTTCAAGTGAATTAAGGGGATGATGATGGAGACAATCTATACCAGTTACTGAGCACAACTTCTGTGCCATACAGCATCTCCTTTAATCTTTTAATACTTAAAATAGCACCTCAAGAAGCATGCCTAGAACATAGGAAGTGATCAAAAAATATTGATGAATACACATTGTTCCATTTTACAGATGAGAAAAGAAAGCCTCGAAGAGGTTAAATACTGCATCCAAAGTAAGAGTTAGTAAAGGATCCAATATTTCAACCCAAGTCTGTCTGACTCTCTCCACATGGCTATGCTGCCTTAATCTTTGAGAAGTCTGAATTATCCAGAATCTTAAGGTGAAATATAGTTTTCCAAGATGTAGTTGAGGCTTTGTCCTAGATACAAGTTGTATTTCAGATACATAGCAAAAGATCTCACTTTCCAGAAACAAGACCTTGCTTACTAATCTGAAAAAACACAACGAGCTCTATACCCAAATTACTATTTGAGTCATTTTAACAATTTTGAAATATTTATATATGGCCAAAACATGGAAGTAACCTAAGTGACCACTGACAGATGAATGAACAAAGACGTGGTACTTATACACAATGGAATGTTACTCAGCCACAAGAAAAGAACGAAATAATGCCATTTGCAGCAATATGGATGGATCTAGAGATTATTATTCCAAGTGAAGTAAGTCAGAGAGAGAAAGACAAGTATCATGATATCATTTATATGTTGAATTCAAAATATGATATGGACTTATTTACAAAATAGACTAATAGACATAGCACCAAAGATGAAAGGGGGAGAGGAAGGATAAATTAGAAGTATGAGATTAAATATACACTTATCATATATAAAATACTACTATATATAAACTAGATAACCAATAAAGACCTACTGTATAGCACAGGGAACTATACTCAATATCTTATAACAACCTATAATGGAAAAGAATCCAGAAAAGAATGTATATAACTGAATCACTTTGCTGTACACCCAAAGTGAATACAACATTGTAAATGAACTATATTGCAATAAAAACTAAAAATTATATATATATATTTAATATATACATAATATCCAAACAAATTCCAAGAATTAACCAATTCAAAATAAGTAAGTAGAACTTCTACTATATAAAATATAGTAGCATAGCAGGTTTAAAATACCAAAAATCTCCTAATAACATAAATAACTTAATAAAAGAGTTATATAAATGTTTAAAACACTAGACATAATGAAAAGGAAGGAAAAAAGAAAACAGTCAATGTAGAGTGTCAGCTCCCAAGTCATATACAAAAAACTAGAAAGAAAAAGGATGATAAACCCAGCCAGCAGCAGAAACACAAACTGAATATAAATAGGTAGACTTGAACAGCTAAGGACCTTGAACTTCATTCAGTACATGATGTCTTCACTGCCCAGAATCCCTCCCACTTGTTACTAGTTGGAAAAATGTCTATTCAGATTTATCCTTAAAATATCTATTCAATTCCTCTGCCCATTTTTAATAAAAAAATGTTATTATTGGGTTGTATGCATTCTTTATATATTTTGGATACTAACAAAATTTCCAACATAGGATTTTCAAATATTTCCTCCTATTCCCTAATTTACCTCTTCATTTTGTTGACTGTTTATTTTGCTTTATTGTGCATAAACTTTTTAGTTTGATATAGTCCCCTTTACTGATTCCTGCTTTTGATGATTGATTTATGATGCCATATCCAATAACTGTTGCCAAGAACCCTGTCAAGGAGTCTTTTCTCTGTTTTCTTCTAAAACTTTGAATGTTTCAAATCTTATCTTTAAGCCTTTAATCCATTTCAAGATAGTTTTTGTGAGTAGTATAAGATAACAGTTCAATTTTTCTGCAGGTGGTTATCCAGCTTTCCCAAAACCATTGACTGACTTCACCCACTGAATGTTATTGGCCCCCTTGTCAAATATTAGTTGACTGCACGTGTGGGGATTTATTTTGGGGCTCTCAATTCTGTTCCATTGGCCTATGTGTCCATTTTCATGACAATAACATCCTGTTTTAACTACTATAGCTTTGCAGTATAGTGTGAAAGTATAGCGCCACCTTGTGAGAGAAGCAGCAATGGAAAGTTCCTCTCGCCCTCTTCAATGAATCCAAACTCATCTTTTATTGTTTTGGTTCCCGCAGAGTGCTAGAATCTATCCTCGGGAAATCTGAAAAATGGTACATGCTCAGTTGTGTCCAACTCTTTGCGACCCCAAGGACCGTGGCCCACCAGGTTCCTCTGTTCATGGAATTTTCCCTGCAAGAACACTGGAGTGGGTTGCCATTTCCTGTTCCAGAGCATCTTTTTGACCCCAGGGACTGAACCTGCATTGGCAGGTGATTCTTCACCACTATGCTACCCAGGAAGTAGAAACCTGAACTCCTACAAATGCTCTCATCCATGGGTGTTTCTCCAAAACAACACTGTCGAGGCTCTCACTGACGGAGGCTGAGAGCGGGTGGAGGCGGTTCACAGCTCATACCCAGGTCTGTCTGCCCAATGACTGATGCACAGGTCCGCGAGACTTCCTGGGCCTCTTGGCAAATGATGGTGGGTCCCACAACTCCCACAGAGACACTGCTGTTCATAGATGGATGCCAAACCATAACTATAAAAAGGGGGCACAGAAAGGAAGGGTATCTTCTGCAACCATGATACTGACCTCACACCTAGAAGCACAAGTTTTCTATAATCACCTGGAACTGTTAGCTACTGTTTATTCTATAGCCAAAAGTAAATACTTATGATCTATAAAAAGATAGTTATATTTTTAAAATCTCTTACAGAAACACCATCTTGAATATTTCAGACCAATTCAGTAGTATAGCACTACACAATAAATGTAAAATGATGTTCAAGAGGACTCTGAAGACCTGGGAAGATATGTAACTCTGAGTCATGAGGTTACAAATTTAGACTCCATCCAGAAAAGAGTTAATGTCAATCATTTTCCTCCACCCCACCCCTTCACCCAATCTCTAAGAAAACCTTGCAAAAGAGAAGATATGTTTGCAAGAATTTACTCAGCCTTGCAGAGGCAACATTTTTAAACTAACAGAGCCAGGGTAAGGCTCACAGACAAAATACTTGACCTATGAAATATCTCCTGCTACTTTTTTTTTTTTTAATGACTATCTTCAACTCAGAGGAGTTTGTTATAATCATTCCTTCTTATTGATGTGATGGTAAGTTAATCTTTGTAGGGAAAAAAAAATGAATGCACCCAAAGACATGCTTAAAGTTATGTTCTGAAAATCAATTTTTCTTGATGAAAGACAGCAGATCATTCTCTAAGAATTTATATATTCTCCAGTGTGAAATTTTACTTAAGATAGAAGATATACTTAAAGACTATCTTGATAGAAATAAATGAAACACTGTACAATAAAGCTTGGTCTATGTCCCATTATAGACATTCTTCACTTTAAATAAAGACCACTAAGGTGTCACTGTTACAGATGGATAGGTAAGTAGTTGAGGGTAGGTGTGTGGCAAAAGGAGAGTAGGAGAGAGGATGAGAGAGGGAATAGGCAAGAGATACAACTGAAAGAATAATGAACCAGCAACATTTTAGCAGCTAAGAATAACCTGAGGAAATCTTTCCTTTAACTAGCCAGTCTCCAGCCCTGAATGATGTTTAAGGAATTATAATACCTGTACTGGGCTATCACCCTACAGGGTGATAGTAAATGCTTCCTCCACCAACTCCTAAGTATTGTGGGGGAAAAAAAAAAAAACATGAAATATCAAAACACAATCTCTGAGTTCATATCTTGGCTCTTATGACCTCTCATTCATTGTTTCACTTCCTGTTCTTCAGTTTCCTTAAATGTGAACTCATAATATGAGTAACATTATAATATCAACAGAACTTGCTTATAGATTTGCAAAGTATTTAATTCAGTACTTCATACAGGTTACTTATATTACATAATAGACTAAAGAAGCCACTAAATAATTTTGAAGCAGTGTTAGAGAGCCAAAGAAAGTAACTCCTACTTATTTGGTCTTTCAAAGTTTAGACACAGTCCTAAAAGCTTGAAATGCATAGATTCATTGAATCCTCGCAAAAGCCTTATGATATAGATACCTATCATTTTTCCCATTGTTACAGAGAAGGAACAGAGACTTTAAAAGTCAATGAGAATAATGAGCCTAATTTATATATTAAACTTTATCATTGGTATGTCTGTAGGTAGATGAAAAAAACAGTTTATGTAGGGTCAAGTACCATCTGCAGTTTCAAGCATCCACTGGTGGTCTTCGAACCTATTCCAGTGGATAAGTGGGGACAACTGTGTTCACAATTCCATCTTGATGTTTATAACTTATGGACTAAAATATAATAATATCGGGAGATGTTATTATATAAGTATATACATGACCATCAAAAACAAAAGTCAGTGAGAATTGCTTACAGTCAGTTAGACAACAGCAGAACTGGAAGTCAAAGACCTATTTTAACCAGAAACAGAGATTTAAACATTTTGCTTCTGCGTGTACCTGATTTCCAAGGAAATATAGATGAAGAACTGTTCTGAAATTTTTTCTTCCACTCGTCTTCTTGGTTCTTCTGATCTTTCCTTTAAAGAAAACTCATGTTTTGCTACTCTGTGCCAAATATTAACCTGTTTCTATACACCTGAAACAATTTTTTCTAAATGCTTGAATTAATAAGCAGTGATAAACCAGTGATCAATCATAGTCATGTAGTTTTTCAATATTAAAAACATTTCTAATATTTGAGATTAATGGAATGTCAGTTCACTTCTTATTGAAAATATCAATTCATGCAGTTACACCCATTGATTTTAAAGAAACTTAAAACCAATTCTACTTAATTTTGTTGTAGAATGTAATTTGATTTCAAATAGGCATAAAGACTAAACAAGGGATTATTAAAACATGAGTTATAACCTGTAACTGGAGTCAGATGCAAGTCATCTTTGTCTAGCTATTTTTCATTACTTAAGCTCTTCAGAAGCATTCTCTCAATCTCCCTTCCAAACAGACTGATTTCTATTCTCAGACTTTGGGCATAGTTTAAAAAACTGAAACTATAATAAAATTGTTCAGACTACTCTTTTGCAAATTTCAAGCTTTATGCCTCAGATTTCTCTTCGTAACAACATAGTCTACTACTATTTATTGAGTATTTATTTAGTGCCAGACTGGTTTTTAGAGTCCCTCTTATTTAACCAAACAGATCTATTTAACCCATGTTACAGATCGAGAAATTGAGACTTAAAAAATACAAATAAAGTGCCCAAAGCCACTTGTAGTGTTTATCAATCCATCTAAAAACCATTAAGACATCTAAAAACAGAATCATCTGTCTGAATATTTGGAGAAATGTTGTAACAGAAAATGACAAGTTTCCATCATGTTTATAGTTCACAAACTTTAGTGCACATGAAAATCCTATGCAAATTTTGTTTAAAAATCTTGCTTAAACACTCCTAGATATCATCACTACACCCCAAGAATCTAATCTAGTTCTGGGTAAGGCCAGAGGACCTAAATTTATAAAAAGTACCTCAAGTAATTCCAATACAAGTAGTTTTCAGATTCCACTTCAAAACCTAACATTCTAGATGCAAAAAAAAAAAAAAAAAGTCAATGACAGAATCAGAATCAGAGATACACATTTTGACACACCTCTGTTCTAAACCCATGGTAATGATTAATAAAATATAATGAGTTTAAAACAGCCAAGCTCCAAAACAATATAACTACCTCAATAGAAACAATCTCTGTGGAGCAAAGCAGTGAGCATGAAGTAAAACCCAGGGCTCACTAGCTCCCAATCCAGAGGGAGGCATCAGTGACTGGGAGTTAAACCACTATAAGAAACGAAAATTGCTGTACCAGGCAGAAAGGTATCTGACACAGAAATCATTAATAGCAGCACAAATACACAGTATGTTATATAAATAGGAAAAAGTCACTGACATATAACAATCGTAAGTGTATGTAGTTAACAGCCCAATCTCAAAATATGCAAAGAAAAATCTGACAGAATTATGTGGAGAAATTGAAAGAGACACAGTATAATGGGAGATTTTTAACATATCTCTATTAGAACCCATAGAGATGCAATGAACATGAACTTGGTCAAGCTCCAAGAGATGGTCGGGGACAGGGAGGCCTGGCATGCTGCAGTCTATGGGGTCACAAAGAGTCAGACATGACTGGGTGACTGAACATTAGAAACCAGTGATTCAAACAGCAAAAAGGATATAAGTCAAAAGATTTGACCAGAACATGAACAAGCTTATCTAATAGGTATAACATCCCACAGAGAATAAAATTATATATTCACTTCACATATGGAAAATTGAGAACATTTATAAAACCTGACCATGTAATAAACCTACAAAGGCAGACTAAACAAAATTTCAATCAGTAGTATGCTTATTTTCTGACAATATCTAATGTAACATTTGAAAGTGAAAATAAAATAATAAAAGCATAGGTTTATAAATTTTAAAAGTACAGTCCATGGAATTCTCCAGGCCAGAATACTGGCGTGGGTAGCCATTCCCTCCTCCAAGGGATCTTCCCAGATCAGGAATAGAACCCAGGTCTCCCGCATTGCAGGCAGATTCTTTACCAGCTAAGCCACCAGGGAAGCCCTAATATTAAAGAGGAAATAGCAATAAAATTATGAAACATTTAGAAGTGAATAATAATGGAAGTGCTATATATAAGTAATGGTATATAGTTAAAGGAACAGCTAGAGGAAACTGTACAGTTTTAAATGAATTTATTTATAAAGGGAAGATTAGAAAAATAAGCTAAGTTTTAAAATAAGGAGCTGTAAAGAGAATAACAAACTAAACCCAAAATAAACTGCAAAATAAAAACCTGAAAGAAAATTGGAGATTAACAGAAATTAATAATATGGAGAAGACAGCAACAAAGAGCAGCAAATCAAAAGCTGATACTTTGAAAAAAAGAGTCTAACAAAAACAGATCTAAAAAGAAAGAGGGAAGGAGGGAGGAAGGTAGAAAATGAGAGACAGAAAACACAAGTGAAACTATTGGGAACAGAAGTAAAATCAATGTAATTAGAAATATAGTTTAGATTTGGAAATCACAAGTGAAATCTATGCATGAACAAACAACACCAGTAAATCTGAAAATGTATATGATGCAGATCTTTTTCTTAAAAATTTACTCAAGAGAAATTAGAAAAATGTATCAATAACTAATAATAACTAAACTGTCTTTTAATAACTAAAACTATCAAAATAAATCAATATCTATTAAGGAATCTGGGCAGTTAAAAGACTTGCAGGTGGTAAGATGGATGGTCTTATAAGTTCTCCAAACCTTGAAGAAATAACTATTTATTATGTACTTTTTCAAGGTAATATAATAAGAAGGAAGACCAACTCAGCATGTTTCATGAAAGTAGCATAGACTTCCCAGATCAGAGTAGGTATGTACAAGAAAAAAGAAGGTTTAGATCATTCTGTTATGATTACAGAAAAAAAAATCCTAAATAAACTTAAGTAAATCAAATTTAGCATGTTCTTGTGATAACACTGTTTGCTCGTGAGGCATCATCTCAAGGATTCAAGGATGATTCAGCATCACCAAAGCTATTAACGTCATACCCAATAGAAAATAGACTATCAGGGCAAAGAGTAGCATTTCAATGGATACAGAAAACCATTTGCTAATATTTACTATCTATTCACAAAAATACTCTTAGCAAACAAGAAATAGAAGGAAACTTCATTAACCTGATCCTAATAAAGAGTATTTAACAAACTAAGAGCAAACAGTATGCTTCATAAAGAATATTTTAGTAATAGTCTCACCAGTCTTGGAACATAGATATCTCTATCACTCTTTGTCAGTAAAAATGAGGAACACTGACTATTTGAAGACAATTTTATAGTCACAGAAATTCAAGAAATACTATGGGCATAGTATTATACATTTTGATACAGACTAGAAAGCGTTTTCCTTTTTTTTAAATTGAAGGATAAGTGCTTTACAATGCTGTGTTGGTTTCTGCCATGCATCAACACAAATCAGCCATAGGTATACAGATGTCCCCTGCTTCTTGAACCTCCCTCCCACCTGCCACCTAGGTGCTCTAGGTGGTCACAGAGCACCAGGCTGAGCTCCCTTCACCATACATTGTGCATTAGCTATACATTAGCTATTTGACACGTGGTAACGTATATATTTCAATCAAACTAGCAAGGTTTTGAATACAAGATCAACTCCTCAAAACTGCTAGCATTTCCATATATCAGTAATGACTAAGTAGAAAATATAATAGAAGAAAATACATCCTGTTCACTATAGCAATGCAACACATAAGGTATTTAAAATGAATTTAACAAAAGATGGAAAACATCTTTATAAGAAAATATGAAATAATATTTAAGGACATGAAAGAAGAAATGAAAGAACATAACCTCCATAAAGATACAGATTTTTACCAGTTTTGGTCACTATTGTATCTTCAACACCTAGTACAATAATATTCTCCCAGCACATTAAATATACAATAGACATTTGTTTAAAGAATAAATGCACAAGTAGAGAACACAATTTTTAACAGCTAAAAAAATGAAAATTATTTAAATGTTCTTCAATGGAAGAATGAATAAATACAGTATAATCTAATAACACGATGTCAGAAATACATTATTAAAGCGATGAGGAGGAAGGAATTGACACAGAGCATGGTGTCAGTTCTAAATCTTGAAACCATGCAAAATAGTAGGGTTAACCAAAAAGTTCGTTTGGGTTTTTCCAAAAGATGTTACGGAAAACCTGAACAAATTTTTTGGCCAACCCAATACATATTTAACTTATGGCTAAGTACATACACAGCAGTAGAATAAAATCATACATAGGTAGGGTAAACAAAGTTCAAGAGAATCTTAACTCTTCAACAGGAAAAACAGGGTGCAAAAATTAAACAAAGGATTTCATTTTTATCAGTAATTGTCTTCTTATATATTCACACATATGACGTATATTTAAAATATTTAAGAATAAGAAATATGTCCCTTGTTTGTCTAAAAACTATCTCTGTGTGTACTCCTTCATGTCAGTATTTCTGAAAGAATTAGCAAATTGGAGAGCTTGTGTGAAAAGATTTTTCAGATAGAAGCTCTAAGTTAAAATTAGATCTATGACTTTACTCAGTTCAGAACCTGCATTGATTGTGCCTCAGCAGGTTGAGTGTAAAGCCACATCAAATGTGTTAAGGATACCAGATTTTGTTGCAGTAGGACATTAATCAATCTCTAGTGATTACATGGCCAACTATCCTAGATTTTCACAGTGTCACAACCAACTCTTTTTATCCTATCAGCCACAGCCAGCTTGTGCTGTAATTTAACATAAAATTTCCGTTTGTGCCACCCTCCCTGCTGAGGATCAATGTGTTTTCCACGTGCAGCTTTCCAAAGAGATAATTTTTAAAAATACACAATGTAAATCCATGGCTGATTCATGTCAATGTATGGCAAAAACCACTACAATATTGTAAAGTAATTAGCCTCCAACAAATAAAAATAAATGGAAAAAATAAAATAAAATAAATAAATTTTTAAATAAATAAATTTAAAGTAAAAGAAATGGTCAGAAATAAAGAGACCCTCAGTGTAAACTGACTGATACTTCTATGATATTTAAAAAAAAAAAAAATACACAACTGTCTCTGCAGCTTGAAAACTCAGTTTTCTCCTTTTTATTTTTTGTTGATATATAGCTGACACACAATTTAATATTAGCTTCAAGTGTTCAACATAGTGATTCAACATTTATATACTTTAGGAATTGATCACGATAAGTCTAGTAACCATCTGTCATTATGACAGCGTTATTGACTATATTCCCTATGCCGTATATTACATCCCCGTGACTCGTTTATTTTACAGCTGGAAGTTTGTATTTCTTAATTCCCTTTAACTATTTTGCTCAACCTTCAGCCCCCTTCCCTCTGGCAACCACTCGTTTTCTGAGTCTGTTATTCATGAGTCCATTTCTGTTTTGTCTGTTTTTTCCACATATAAGAGAAATTATATAGTATTTTTCTTTCTCTGACTTATTTTACTTAGCATAATACCCTCTAGGACCATCTGTGTTGTCATAAATGGCAACATTTCATTATTTTATGGCTGAGTAATACGATCTATTGATATACCACGTCATTTCTACCCATTCATCTATCAGATGCTTAGGTTACACCCCCCTATCTTGGCTATTACAAATAATGCTGAAATAAACACTGAGATGCATATAGCTTTCTGAAATAATGCTTTTGTTTTCTTTAGATAAATACCTCAAATTGAAATTGCTGGATTGTATGATAGTTCTAGTTTTAATTTTTTGAGGACCATACTGTTTTCCATAGTGGCTATATCAATTTATAAATCCCACTAACAGTGCACAAGGGTTCCTTTCCTTCCACATTCTCACTAATTTTGTTATTTGTTGTCTTCTTTGATGATAACCAATTCTCCCAGATATGAAGTGATATCTCATTATGGTTTTGATTTGCATTTCCCTGATGATTAGTGATACTCAGCATCTTTTCATGTGCCTGTTGGTCATCTGTGTGCCTTCCTTGGAAAAATTTCTCTTTAGAGCATTGTGCATTTTTAATCAAATTGCTTATTTTTTGATATTGTATCATGTGAGTTCTTTATATATTCTGGATATTAATCCCTTATTAAATATGTCATTTGCAAATATGTTTTACCATTCAGTAGGCTGCCTTTTTGCTGTGTTAGTAGCATTCTCTACTTGTGCAAAAGTTTTTTGGTTTAATGTCATCTCATATGTCTGTTTTTGCTTTTGTTTCCCTTGTCTGAGAAGACAAATCCAAGAAGAAAAGAATGTGCTAAGACCAATGTCCAAGAGCATGCAACCTATGTTTTCTTCTAGGAGTCATGATTTCAGGTCTTATATAAGTCTGTAAACTCAAGTTTTAACATAATTATTAAAAATCCATAAGTTTAGATGTCTTGAACTATTTCACATCTGCTACAAAAATTATTAGAAAATGCCAAAGTTTTTTTTTTTTCTGGATAAAATAGAACTGCTAGTTTTTAGGGTCTTCATTAACTCTTCTTTTGATATTAAATCTTATATATATTATTAACAGTTTTCTCCTAAAAATTAAAATTTATCTTGAACTAACTTGTATATGTTTAAAGGAAGCTCACATTCTCTCTTTAAGGACATCTTTCACTCTACCACTTTTATAAGGGTGCACTTGGAAGGTGCAAATAAATTAGTTCAATATTTACTGAGAGGCAAACTCTTAAATCAATAAATCTTTTCATAGGCTAAAGCATTATTATGAATGAAATCCTTCTTCCTTGCCTAGACAGAGGAAACTGTCATTCCAAATCAGTTTCCCTCATTCATACTCATCACCCTCCTAAAAGTTTGGTCCTGCATTTAATTTACCTTTGCAGTTTCATCAATAAGAGCCTGATCAATTAATGAGCAAGGGTCCTTACCCCAAAGGGTCCTGGATTCACTTATTTTAAAATACCTAATGGAAATTAGTACTTGCAAGTTTGTTTTTTAAAACAGATAGCAGTTTAAAGAAAAATCCACCCTACCCACCCCACTTCCCTCAAAATTAATTAGTAGCTTCCCTGGCCTGCCAGTGGACCCAAAGTAAGGAACCTTGTCCATGGCATTTATATGGTAACTTAAAGGTAGGGAGTCTACATCTAAAAGAGAAATACCCTAACATGAATAGACCACCTCACTAGCTCTCCTATTGCCTGTGTCAAATTCTGACACCAGGTGGCTTATATGTCTGACTTTCTCTGCTCTTCAACTAGCTGCAGAGATCACAGCTGCTTTTATGCATTTGCAGATGCAGATGTTAAAAACAAAAGAAAACTAATAGTATCTCTTATGATATTGCCATAGAATAATGAATGATGCAACTTGATCCATCTTCCTTAGGAGAGAACCTAAAAGAAATACTTCACTTTGGGGTTCTGGCCATCTACAGGCAACACATTAAGTATATTGTTGTCATTTATAGTTGTTAAAATGAGCTGAATTATGGTAGAAATTACTCCTCACATATACACCATTGCCTTACTTTCATTCCTCACCCCACCCCTCCAAAACTATTATACATTGGTAGGGAGGTTTTGTTTAGGAGGGATTTTGAGATGAGTTCAACATGCTTCCAAGAGGTTACTAGAAGCAACTGCCAAGGGCAGAAGATCCCAAAGGTATTCACTACACATAATCTGCATTTCAGTTATTGAGCACTATTTCTCAGGTATTTTGCCAGCCCTCGATATGCTGAGAGATGAATAAAATGCTGACACTAGTCTCAGAGATGTCTAATCCAAGGATGTCTACTAAAGAGATGGGCAGTTCCAAGACAAATAATAAAAGCCATAAAAGAGGATGCTAAGAGAACTCTGGGCTTCCCTGCTGGCTCAGCACTGAACAAATCTGCCTGCCAATGCAGGAGAGGTGGGTTTGATCCCTGGTCCAGGTAGATCCCGTAGAGAAGGAAATGGCAAGCCACTCCAGTATTCTTGCCCAGGAAGCCCATGGACAGAGGAGCCTGGTGGGCTACAGTCCACGGGGCCACACAGAGCTGGACACAACTTAACGACTAAACAACAAGAGAACCAAACTCCTCCCAGCCCCAGAAAGGGCACCTAAATTTAGCTGAAACAATCACATAAGATTTTCTAGAAGAATTCACACCACAGTAAGTCATGAGGAGTAAATGAGAATTTGAAGCATGTGGTTGAGATGGGTAAAGGCATATGAAGCAACAGAACTCAATATTCAGAGAAGCAAAGACACATAGACTAATAGGGAGCATCCAGGGCAAATGTGGGACTTTCTCCTTTAGGAGAAAGGCAATGGAGTCCTTGGAAGCATTTTAAACAAGAAAGTGAACTGATCATACACATGCTTCACAAAAACCACTAGGGCAGCAGTGTGGAAAATGCATCAGAGGAGGACCTTGGGAGAAGCAGGAAGAGAATTATGGAGCCAGAAACCTACAAAATGTATCAGATGGCCATGACATCAGGAAACATGTCAGACTAATTTTGCAGCAAGTTCTACTTGGCTGGCAAGACGGAAATATTTCAAATGTTGTTGGAACATCGTTATAACTATTCTCTGTGAAATAACAGTAAAATAATAAGGAAATAACTCATGACCTTTTTATGTCTTTGATCCTCACAACCGTCCTGCATGGTCAACTTTATCCCCCTTTTTAGAGTTAAGCCAACAAAATCAGAAAAATTAAGTAAATTGTGGTCTCTTGGAAAATATTCCAGTAAAGTTACTACAGAATCCTCTCAGTTGCTTTATTATTTTAGTCTTCCATATATTAAAGTTTAAAACATTACCCAGAAAAAATATACTAGAAAGAAATTGGCCACTGTAGTGCTGATCCAGGCCACTGGGGTTATTCTCAAAGCTAATATAACTTCTCAGAAAGAAATACTAACACTAAATTATGCTAAAAGTATTTTTGGCTCTTATTAAATGATGCATATAGAAAGACTAGTTTAAAATAGTCCCAGATTTAAGAGGAGAGAGGAAAGATACCTCTGGCATCACCCTTGCTTAAACTGCCTAATTAGTCATGCAAAATGCAACCTATATGCAATGGATGAGTTAACATTGCTATCACAACCTTCACTTTTCCATTATCTGACTTTTATGAGTTTAAATTTGCAGTCTTAAAGGTTGATCCACTCTAGGATTTTTGCATTTAATTAAACACAGCAATAGAGAAAAATCACATTTTTCAAAACAAGTGTTCATCACCTTAAATCTAGCAATAAAAAAGATGAGTCATCAGGATTCTCAAAGGAAAACTCTCAACTTGCCTTGCTATACTATTACTTTCTTTTTATAGCCAATATGAGATCTGCCAGAAACATGTGGATATAACATCTATAAAAGACAATTATTGTACTTGTTTTCAAACTTGCCTATATGTTATTCTGTAGTGTGCAAAATCAGATACCCTAGCTAGAATTTATCAATTAAGCCTTTAATAGATATAACTTTACTTTTCACTATTATTACAACATGTCAAAGTAATTTCTTTCTTCAAACTCCCAAGAACACAATATTCTCTACAAGTCTAGCTAGATATTGTCAAATCCTGTGAAGTACCCTAGACACCAATATCAAAACCCAAAGAAACAAAAGCATCTTTCTTCCTAAAACTGAGTGGGGAAAGAGATCCTTGGAGTCTAGGATTTTTAGAAAGACTAAAAATTGCATATATTATAATGGCAACTTGTGGAAGCATTTAAATATTAATATATGATATATGCTTTTTGGCAGTTATTAAAGCATCCACTGAATTCCAATGTAAATACTGTAGCCTTAATTTTAAAGGCATCAACATTCAGATAAAAGTTCAAATTTCTAAACAGAGATCTGCCATTATTCAGTCAACAAATATTCATAAGATATCTTCTAAAACCAGTATTATCCTAGGCCCCATCTTTTAAGGAAGGTAACCTTATGGCCCATGAAACAGAAATTTCTACACTTCACTTGTATCTGTATTTGTTTTTTTTTCAAAGAATCTCCTTAGCGCCACAAGATGCTCATTTTGATAATTTGTCTTTTTAATCACACATGGACCCTTAAAATTTCCCTTTACTTCTCTCATAAGGCTCCTCTGGTTACAGAGAAAGAAGGTAACCATGTTCCCCATCATGGAGTGACACTGCTGAGCTACAGTCACCACGTCCCAGCATCTGCTCTCTTCCAGGAGGATTCACAGAGATTAGCAGTCTCACAGAGGATGAGTCATTCTTAAGAGTCAGATGAGAGACTGCTAAATAAATTAGCATGCCAATTAAAAGCATTGTGAAAATAAGCCTTCAAAGTCTACTTGAAATCCCTTTTTCTAGATTCCATATATATGCGCTAATACACGATATTTGCTTTTCTCTGTTTTACTTCATGTTGTTGTCCAGCAGAAGCTAACACAACTATGTAAAGCAATTATGAGTTGAGTTTGGGCTTCCCAGGTGGTGCTAGTGCTAAAGAATCTGCCTGCAAAGCAGGAGACACAGGAGACATGGGTTCCATCCCTGGGTGGGAACATCCCCTTGAGGAGGGCACGGCAGCCCACTCCAGTGTTCTTGTCTGGGGATCCCATGGACTGAGAAGCCTGGTGGGCTACAGTCCAAAGGGTCACAAAGAGTAGGACACAACTGAGAGACTAAGCAAGCACACAGCGTATACATAAGTCGTGTCCGATTCGTTGCAACTCCATGGAATGTAGCTGTCAGGCTTGCCCATGGGATTTCCCACGCAGGAATCCTGGAGCAGGTCTCCACTTCCTTCACCAGGGGATCCTCCCAGCCCAGGGAAGCCCACATCTGCTATGTCTCCCGCCCTAGCAGGAGGGTTCTTTACCACCTGCGCCACCAGGGAAGCCTAAAGTTATCATCCTCCAATTAAAAATAAGTTTTTAAGAAAGAAAGAAATCCCTCAACCAATGAATTCTACCCTACAGGCAAACATACTTAAAAAATCAAATCAAAATCAGAAGCTGGTTTAGCAAATAAGAAATCTGGTCAAAAAGAGGTGAGGATTAAATATGATGCGGACTTGAGAAAGAAAAGGTACTAAGAAGGAAACTCAGAGAGAAAGTCTGTGATATCTCTGAAGGCTTGAGGAAAAGGATTTTCAAGAAGATAGAGATTAGCATTGGTAGGCACTGTGACAGGTAAAGTATAAGCAAACAAACCAAATATAAAAATACGAAGTCTTTGGGGTTAGTCTTTTAGAAAGAAATTAGTAACAGACTCAGTGGGATAGTACAGCTGGAACCAGATTATAATGGGTTGCAGAGAAAGGTCCTCATAATGACAAAAGAGCAATTATGGGACATCCTTTGAAAATCCTGGTAGCGAGGGAAATAATAACAAATGGAGGTACAGGGTCTATGAGGGTCTCTCTGGATGAAGCACTCAGCCATATCTATACTTTGAAGTGTAGTAAACACAGAATGCAGAGAACAGTGAAGCAAGAGCCAGCATTGATGAAATCAAGACCACCAAGGAGATATTATTAATTTGTCTTAGATATCAGGAGAGATATCTCCTCAAGCTTTAAAGGAAACTAGGTGGTGGAATAAACACAGATAAATTGGTATGGATGGAAATATAATTCAAAAAGAGGTACACCTGTCTTGACAAGCACATTTTTTTTTTCTCCTGTATGGAGAAGAAAGTATCTCCAGAGAAAAAGGGCAATAGTAATGAGTGGGTATTTTGAAGAGGGTGATCAATGTTTGGGAAAAGTGATCTGGAGAAATAGAAGAGGAGCTGATTAAGGGCAGTATTGAGGTGGCAAGTCACAGTGGAGACCATTAGCGTGGTGTCAGTTCCCGCAACTCTGATTTTATCCAGCATCTCTCAGCACCTAAAATATAGGGGTAAAAAAGGCTTGATCCAAATCAGGGTTAACAGAATGGATCTGGTTAAGAGAGGAAACGCAGGGAAACTCTGATATTAAGAGTGCTCACAAGAAAAATGGTTGAAGTAATATACCACAAGTTTGTGGTAATATTTAGAAGAAATGAAGCCATGAGTGGACAGTGCACTGAGGAGAAAATTGAGGGATGCGTAACTAGGGAACTTGAGAAAAACTGTCATAGTGTGTGTTTCCAAACCCTCAAAGGTTTGTTGAGGGACAATTTGAGAAAGTCTAAGGAACCAGAATAAGGATCAAAGAGATTTAAACAGGAAAGGGAAGTCAATACAAGCATATGTTATCAAGTTAGTCATGGATACATGTAACTAGTGTTTGATCTCTCATTTGGTCTTCTGAGAACTGTGAAATGTATCCATAACTGTTCACCTAAGGAACAAAAGAATAAAGTATTGGGACTTCCTTGGCAGTCGAGTGGTTAAGACTCTGTGCTTCCACAGTAGGGAGCAAAGACTTGATCCCTGGCTAATGACCTAAGATGGGGCATGCTGTGTATCACAGCCAAAATTTTTTAATTAATTTTAAAAAATAATAAAGTATTTTCCAAGCACTTTCAGACATCATTGGTCAAGGTGAATCCATTGGCATTAACTGCATCACATTTCCAATTTGCACATACATGACTGCCAAATTTTCCTGAAGCATCCCATGCCACAGCCTCAGAGAAGTCTCAGCAAAGGAAGCAGGACATAATGATGAGATGTTGGCAGGTTGTACCTTCAGAAATTTTGCCAAATCCTAACCAAAATCTTACGATAGCCATGACTAGAGAGGTGAGTGTGAATGTATGTAAAGTGGTACAAGACCTAAGATCAAGTGTAAAGTAAGGAAGCAAGAGAGCTTGAAGAATGAAAGGTTAGTGACTCCAGATGTCTACATCAACATTTAATAGTATAGAGCTAGAATCATCTAGAGATTCATAAACATCTGGATGTAGCCTTGAGAGTAAATTGCTAGAATTGAGGTAATCTGGGAATTCTGGGAAGGTACAGGGAGATTATACTGTGTTAACAAATGCCCCCAAATCTCTAATTTATAACATATATCTATATATGTTTACATGTAAACATATAACATATATTTATAACATATATAATAAATAATGCTATATTTCTTATTCAGATGACATGCATCTCAGATCCAAAAAAGCTCTGTTCCATTACACTGTGATCCATGCTGACCAAGCAGCCTCCATCTGGAACATTACCAGTCTTTATGACAGGAGAAAAAGAGCAAGGTGAACCTTGACTTGACTGTCAAAGTTTCTCCTCAGAAACCACACTCCTTAATTCTTTTCACACTTTCCTGGCCAAATCAAGCCATATGTCTGTGCCTCAGTTCCACAGAGCAGTGACGTGCAATTCTTCCCCAGTGAGGATCACCAGCAGGATCGGCACCAAATATGAGTGAACGGTAATATAATTGACCATCAAGGCTATGTTGTGGCATGACTCACATGACCATGTGCTGATGTCAGAGCTGAGGTCTAAAAGAAGAGTCTCTTCCATGAAAGATGGTCAGAAAGTAGCAACAATAAGGATCTCTAGAAGGTGATCCAGCCAAAGAAGAAATCAGTCATGGAGCTCTTAGAGAATGTCCTGGGATCCATGGTATGACAAAGCATGTGACAAAGAGGACAGGCTTGAAGGTTTTGCTGGAAAGCACTATTCTTTGGAGACAGCTGACTTTTAATTAAGGTGAAAAAGAGGTTCTGTGAAGTGACTGAGAATGCAATGAGAGCTATCACAAGCATTTTTTGAGGGGGGGATCTTTTGTTAGAGCTCAATGTTTATCTAAATGACAGCCTTTACCTCCATTTTATCAACCACCTCCTATATCCAAATGGCTCTCAAATCTTTACCTTAAGCACAGACCCCTCCCCTAGTATCAGATCCAGAGAGTCAGTTTCTGCATGTCATCAAAATGAATAAAACTAAACTCACCATCTACTCTTTAGTTTCCTCCTCCCATGGTCCCTAAGTAAATGGCACCATCAACCAAGGTCACTGACAAACCTAGGAATGTATATATAGGGATGACAGTAGTTGTGTTACATACTTTTTATACACTATTTCAGGCAATAGTTAATATATCATGGGGTTCCTGGTGAAATAGATGGACACTAGACCAGGTCTGTAATATATCTTAACTTGTATAATAAATAAGAAATTGAGAACTGGCTGGTAGAAGGATGACATCAACAACTACAACAAAGAAAAGAAAAATGTGGTTCCCTTGGGTAATTTCCAAATATAAGTCAGTTCATAGAGACCTCTGATTGATGAGGAAGCCAGGTCCCCCAAGGAAGAATCCTTCAATGCTACTAAAATTATGGTCCTCTGTTTAGAGATGGAAGCCTATGGAAACCAAATGATTGATGAAGTTTTGCCTCAAGTGGATCTGATATTTGGCCTAACAAGTCTTTAGACGCCACTTGCAGGATATGTGCTTACTACTCCTGCAATGATAGTCACTAACTGGTTAGAAGTCTTCATCCCAAAGTCTGGGTGTGTGTGTGAGTGTGTGTTCACATGCACATGTGTGGGAGGGTGAGTGTAGGGGTGGAATATAAGGAGTTTCTGCCAAGGGCCACACCCATGCTCACCATCCTATCTCTTGGTGACTCATTGGAAAAGACCCTGATGCCGGGAAATATTGAGGGCAGAAGGAAAAGGGGGCATCAGAGGAAGAGATGTTGGGCTGGCATCACCAACTCAGTCGATGCAAGTTTGAGCAAACTCTGGGAGATAGTGAAGGACATGGAAGCCCTGGCGCACTGCAGTACATGTGGTCACAAAGAGTTGGATATGACTTAACAATTGAACAACAACCATAACATCCTATCTCTTGTCACTTTGGATTTTCCATTCCATGGAATTAGGAAGAAAATGGAGTGGTCATGCTAACAAAGATCACTGGCCTTAACTGCCAAGATGAGCTGGTGTGTCTGCTAAGCAATGGGGCACAAAGCCGCACAACTGAACCCAGGGCATCTCAAGTGCTTCAATACCCAGTGATTACAGTAACCAGTCAATTGCAGCAACCATAGCTGAGTAAGGACAAAGCAACCAAGGACTCAGACTCCTTGGGAAAAGAGCCTAGATCATGGCACCAGACAAGCAATTCAGATCAGCCAAGGGTTGATAAAGAGTAAGAGAAACCAAGAACATCAGGTGAAGAAATTAAAAAATATTTATTAAACAAGGCATCAGGATAAGCTGCAGAATTTGGGACTATAATTTGTTTCCCTTTCCTTCTTGCCTCAGAGAATATAGCTATCTGCCACTCTGAAACACTGTAACTTGTACCTGCCCCCAGGGAAAATGTAAGGGCATGGTGCTGTCACAATATTAGAGGTCCCATGTTGTGACAAGGGAAGAAGAGAGATAATGAAAGGATGTGAGTGGTCCAAGGGGTGGACTGTATCAGATTTCTTGTACATCTACTTCAGACGCTCTTGGCCTTCTCTGTCCATTGTTTCAGCTGCTGCCACAGTGAGCCCACCCCATCGGGGCTCTTACTGACCTCGCACTGGTGCGCCTGACAGCGAGCACATCACCACAGGCCTGAGCTAAGTGCCTTTCTTGCCCCTCTGCCCTTGATACTGACTCAGGACCAAGGGAAATAGAAGCCAGTGGAGAAGCGAGCCCCGTTTGAACTCAGGAATCAGAATTGGAGGCACATATGTATGTTCAAGTGATTTATGAAAGGAAAGCTCTCAGGAGAAGGGGAGTGAGGAAATCAGATCAAGACAGGAGAAGGGGCCAATCAAAGATTTGACCTCAGAAGATGATGCGCTTCTGTCTGAACATGCGGGACACTCTGGAACATGAATTGAGGCAGAGAGAAAGTCCGTTGAACTTCCTGTCAGTCAGCCAATGGCTGTGGGCTCAGGAGACATAACTCCATGCTACAGTGACTTTCTGGCCGCTGGCCACTGCAGAGCAGAGAGCAGCAGTGAGCCAGTACAGCCGCTAAAGGACGGATTAACAGGCCCAGTAAAGAGCATCTGGTGGGGCCCCAGCAGTGTCCTTTCCATCCTCCAATGGAGAGTTCTGAGAAGCTGTTCACACAGCAGCCCAGGGAACAGCCCTGAACATCAGGCAATCATTTATATTTCACAGCAGCCACTTCTGTGCCACACCCTTGTCCTGGCTCTTCCTCCTTGTTCTCACTTCCCTTATCTTTCATTCCTGCTTCCTGGGATTGTAATCTCTAGTAACACATAAATCCACTCCTCAGCCTTGCTTTCTGAGGAACCTAAACTCAGACCACCATGAAAGGAAGAACCAAGGAATATGGGACCTGACAGGATATGCACTGGCTCAAGATGGGACAGCCAAGGAGGGGAGAGGGATGGGAGGGAGGGAGAAGAAAAGTCCTGAATTGACTGAGAGCCCTGTGCAGAGTGACGTGTCATCTGTGGCACTGGAGGTCCGAGGAACGTGGCAGGGTTGTTCCACACATGTGCAGTATTTGGCTGAGAAGTCTATATACAGAATCCCATACCCAACACAACTTAAGGCAAGCAAAACTCAGCTAGTCCAAGATTTTGGAGGGTAGAAATCTCTTAACATATACAACATGTTAAAATTTACCTTTCAACCAAAATTTGTGACTACATAGTCCATTAAGTTTCATGACTTTATAATTACAAGTCAAATATGCTTACATGTTGATAGGTGACTGTGAAAGGATTATGTTATTTCCTGAATGCTTTCTGCTCAGAGGACTCACAAAGCTTCCCTGGCAGGAGAATAGAGACCTCAAGTTACCTGGGAAAGCTATGAGTTTAAATCACAGTTCTCACAGAGAGTGTAAATTCCTATATGTTTACTACGTGGGACTTTGAGAAAGTCCTAGCTGTTGAAGTGTGAACAACTTTCAAAGAGCACAGAGAAATAAAATTTTCTTAAAGGCCCATTTGAATTGCTTTGCTAGCAGAAAGTTACAGAGGTTATTGTGCCTAGGTAATTGATTTACTTCACATCTATGACACATTCAATAAACACCCCATTATCAAAAGCCTCCTTAAGCCTCTTCGATGTGAAAGCAAGAATTCACTTACCAGCACGGGAAATTAGATTATTGTGCCTGGCAATACTATTATCATTAATAGTGTTTGTTAATTTTTTTCTGTTTCACCAGGTTCACAATGCTTCCTAAATGTTACATAAAACAATAAAGTTGAGTGATGAAAAATTACTCAAATTGTCACCAAAGGAAAAAGAATGAGCAGCCCAAGCCCACGCGGTAAAGATATCAGAAACTGAAAGTTGCAGTGCTCTATCCTCTCCAATAAGCAACCGCTAGTCCATGCCTTGTATTACAGTAATGATATAAGAATATATTTGGACACATCATAAGTATTTAGCCATATAAACAACAGATTTTGTACATAATTTTCATCTTTTTAGTGAATTTGCAAGTTTTTTAAAATCATGACAGAAGCTAGGCAGAATAAGCAAAGATAAACAACCACCAAGATAGATGGAAAATGCTCAAAATATGGGCAATTTTGGAAAGCTTGTAACTTAATAAAATGTTAAGCACAACTTCTAATAAATGAATGCCCATGGGTAGATCTATTAAAAGCTTAATCTCTTATTACTTAAAGTTCAAGCTACCCACATCTTAGGTGTCAGTATATTGTCACAAATGCCTACAAAAGAGGCATCTATCTGAATAGGGCATACGTTTTCTCACAGTTCTAAGGATAGTGAACAGGCATGTTGACTGACAACTCTAGAAGGAGTTATTAAATAGGATTTTACTATCAATTTCCCTGTCAAATTGGGAACAAAGTTTTAGGTTTTTTTGTTTGTTTTTAGTGCACCCAAGCAAAACCTCTGTAATTAGAACATCAAAAAAATTCTGTATATTTCTGAGACTCCTAATACCTATTTCAAATTTCAGCTCAGTATTCAATGACATCCTAATACTGTTCATTCATTCACCCTGAGTCTTTGAGAGTCCACACCGTGCCAAGCACAGAACTGGGGCTGTGGGGGCGGAGGAGCGAGGAGTGGTGTGCTTCATAAGGCTGATTGCAAATGCCCTGGAGTATAATACATCGGTCTCTCAGGTTTGTAAGAGTATCAAGGTCCCTTAGGAAGGGAACCTTGTTTAGCTCTCCCATTGAAATTAACATAGTGTTCAGCTCATACTAGGGGCTCAAAACTCAGTTATTGTTTTTTTTTTTTAAACATGACCATAATTGCTGACATATGAATGATTCTTCTACTCTAAAAAGCATCATTTAGTAGAGAAAAAAAAACCAGTAATTCTTACACATTATGGGACAAGATACCTATATATTGGTATGCAACATCCCTTCTCCACCACAGAGTCATCCAATTCCTTAACTGTCACACTGCCCGGACTTTTGCCACAATTGGTTGCTCACCTTGTGAACTTAAGTTCTACAATGTATTCCAAAGGAACTCTTCTCCCCACATTTCTTGCAGAGCAACAATTTGAACTTACCAAATAGAGTTATATTTTCCAAACACAGTTACATTTTTGTACATTATCCACTCTTGGGTAGCTTTCTTACTGCATTGTGCTATTCCATTTATTATTTATATTCTACCTACTTCCCAAAAGGATTAGAAATGGCTTAAAATATTAAATTGTATGATAGACAAGATATTAGAGGTAAAAAGGGAGATCAAAAACTGTTTCAGAGTAATGAATAAACAAACTGAAAAATGAACCTGAGTTACTCTAACAGCCACTAAATTTAGCTTCAAACATTCTCAAAGTCAAGAAAAAGGGAGTTTCTGATATAATGTCAACTCATGGTTCTCCTTGGCAGAGCCAAGGAATTATATAAACTTATCTGTGGCAGAGGTTACTAAATAGCCACCAAATCTGTTGTCCTCCTCTTCTGTAGTGACATGTTGTGGCTGGGTCACAGGCAGTAACTGCATTTTTTCATCTTCTCTTGCAATGGAGAGAGGCCATGTGACCAAACTTTCATGAATGTGTGCAAAGTTGCTTTTGGTCATGTCTAACTCTTTGTGACTCTATGGACTATAGTCCACCAGGCTCCTCTGTCCATGGGATTCTCCAGGCAAAAATACTGGAGTGGATTGCCATGCCCTCCTTTAGGAGATCTTCCCGACTCTGGGATCAAACCCAAGTCTCTTATATCTCCTGCATTGGCTGGTGGATTCTTTACCACATAGCACCAACTGTGAGGTCAAGCTCTCACTAGTGGGATTTGAACAGAACTGATGTGTACAATTTCTGCATCTCATACTTGAGAGGAAGCCTATGATTTTGAACTCCCAGGCTTTCTCCCTCCTGCTGGTCAAAATACGAATGACCAGAATGACCCTGGAAGCCATGAGTTGAAAATGGTGGGGCCCAGGTCTCTGAGTAATTATAAGGGAACAGAGAAATAGAGGATGCCTGACTGGAATAGTTTCCCAAAGTCATCAAAACACCTCAAAAGTAAGACAAGGGGGTACCTTTGAGCTAAATTAAAAAATGCTAATGAATATCAAGAGAAATGAAGCCTGAAGTCATAGCTGGTATTTAGGGTCAGAACAGATAAAGAATTAGGAAAACAATATTGAGAAACATGATCCATTACAAATGTCACCAGAGACACAAATGGGACCAGAAAAGCCTGCCCAGTGGGCTGGCACTGCCTACTGCAAAACTCACCAAAGGACCATGCATTGGACCCCTCAGGGCAGAGTATATGATTCATCATCACACCACTAAAGGCTGATCCTAGAGGAAGTTTTAAAGTTAGTCAAGTCTCATCCTTTCATCTTCCTTTCGTCACATCTCCCTCCCCCAAAGCACTTTTTTTAATAATACTTTTTTTGCCACTTTATTTTTTAATTGAAGGATGATTCCTTTACAGAATTTTGTTGTCTGTCAAACATCAACATGAATCAGCCATAGACACACCGATGTTCCCTCCCTCTCGAAACTCCCTCCCATCTCCTTCCCCATCCCACCCTTCTAGATTATCACAGAGCCCGTTTGAGTTCCCTGAGGCATATGGCAAGTTCCCATTGGCTATCTATTTTACAAATGGTAAAGTAAGTTTCCATGTTACCCTCTCCATGCATCTCACCCTCTCTCTCCTCCCCTCTCCCTGTGTCCATAGGTCTCTTCTCTATGTCTGTTTCTTCAATGCTGCCCTGCAAATAAACTCATCAGTACCATCTTTCTAGATTCCATTTACATGCATCAGTATACAATATTTATATTTCTTTTTCTGACTTACTTCATTTCTTTTTACGGCTAAGTAACATTCCATTGTATATATGTACCACAGCTTCTTTATCCATTCACCTGTCAATGGACATCTAGGATGCTTCCATGTTCTAGCTATCGTAAACAGTGCTGCAATGAACATTCAGGTACATGTGTCTTTTTCAATTTTGGTTTCCTCAGAGTGTATGCCTAAGAGTAGGATTGTTGGGTCATATGGTGGCTTTATTCCTAGTTTTTTAAGTAATCTCCATACCGTCTTTCATAGTGGCTTATCAATTTACACTCCCACCAGCAACATAAGAAAACAAAAATTTTCACAATTCGTATGGAAACACAAAAGACCCAGAATAGCCAAAACAGTCTTGAGAAAGAAGAATGGAACTGGAGTCTTCCTGACTTCAGACTATACTACAAAGCTACAGTCATCAAGACAGTATGGTACTGGCAGAAACAGAAATATAGACCAATGGAACAAGATAAAGAGATCAGAGATAAACCCATGCACCTATGGGTACCTCATTTTTGACAAAGGAGACAAGAATATACAATGGGGCAAAGGCAGCCTCTTCAATAAGTGGTGTTGGGAAAACTGGACAACTATGTGCAAAAGAATGAAATTAGAACACTTACTAACACCATACACAAAGATAAACTTAAAATGGATTAAAGACCTAAATAAGTGTAAGAACAGAAACTATAAAACTCTTAGAGGAAAACATAGGCAGAACGCTTGATGACATAAATCAAAGCAAGATCCTCTAAAATCTAACTCCTAGAGTAATGGAAATAAAAACAAAAGTAAACAAGTGGGACCTGATTAAACTTAAAAGCTTTAGCACAGCAAAGGAAACTATAAACAAGGTGAAAAGACAAACCTCAGAGTGGGAGAAAATAATAGCAAATGAAACAACTGACAAAGGATTAATTTCCAAAATATACAAGCTGCTCATACAACTCAACACCAGAAAAACAAACAACCCAATCAAAAAGTGGGAAAAAGACCTAAACAGACATTTCTCCAAAGAAGACAAACAGAAGGCTAACAAACACATGAAAAGGTGCTCAACATCACTCATTGTTAGAGAAATACAAATCAAAACTACAATGAGGCATCACCTCACACCAGTCAGAATAGCCATCATCAAAACGTCTACAAACGATAAATGCTGGAGAGGGGGTGGAGAAAAGGGAACCCTATTGCACTGTTGGTGGGAATGTAAATTGATAAGCCACTAAGGAAGAAGGTATGGAGATTCCTTAAAAAAACTAGGAATAAAACCACCTTATGACCCAGAAATCCCACTCCTAGGCATATACTCTGAAGAAACCAAAACTGAAAAAGACACATGTTCACTGCAGCACTATATACAATAGCTAGAACATGGAAGCACCCTAGATGTCCACTGACAGATGAATGGATAAAGAAGTTGTGGTATATATACAAAATGAAACAGTCAGTTCAATTCAGTTCAGTTGCTCAGTCGTGTCCAACTCCTTGCGACCCCATGAACTACAGTACGCCAGGCCTTCTTTACTCAGCCATAAAAAGGAATGCATTTGAGTCAGTTCTAATGAGGTGGATGAACCCAGAGACTATTATACAGAGTGAAGTAAGTCAGAAAGAGAAAGATAAATATCATATACTAACACATATATATGGAAACTAGAAAGATGTTACCAAAGAATTTATTTGCAGGGCAACAATGGAGAAACAAACATAGAGAACAGACTTATCAACATGGGGAGAGGGAAGGAAACGGTGAAATGTATGGAAAGAGTAACATGGAAACTTACCTTACCATGTAAAATAGACAGCCCATGAGAATTTGCTACATGCCTCAGGAAACTCAAACAGGGGCTCTGTATCAACCTAGAGGGATAGGATGGGGAGGAGATGGGAGGGAGCTTCAAGAGGGAGGGGATATGTAGACCTAAGGCTGATTCATGTTGAGGTTTGACAGAAAACAACAAAATTCTGTGAAACAATTATCCTTCAACTTAAAAATAAAAAAAAAAATTTGAAGTTACAAGAAGATATTAAAACCTAAAAGCTTCCTCAAAAGTTCACAATACTCTTTCAATATAACCAGGAGTTATTCAATGAAACAGTCCTGGTTCCTGAGAAGTGAAGCCTAGATTTTAGTTTGAGAGCCAGATCTCCCCATCAGCCTGGTGATCCCCATTGCTTCTCTACATCCCCATTTCTTCTCTACCTTAGTGAGGTTCTGCTTCTCAAAAATGAGTGACAAGGTGACTTTAATCAGCGTCTGTGTGGCCAAGCACCACCACTCATCACACACACACACACACACACACACACACACACACACAGCCTGCTTTCTATTACTATAAAAGAGACACACTTTTTGGTTTGTTTTTGTTTGTATTTTTCCTTTCAGAAGCTGTCATGTCTGAAACCATCACCAAGATATCTGGCTTAAGAAACATGTATTTTGCCAGTGAGTTAACAGCAGTTCTAATTTTAGTCAACAATGTCTGTTACACAAATTCAGCACAAACACCCCATTTTACACTACCCCTACTTGGAGGCAGTGAGCTGTCTTTATACTTCCAACTCATTTCTGTTATAACTTGTTAAGCTGTTGCATTTAGGATAACTGTTTGGCAAAATTTCAATTTTCTTTATGCACAGTAAGTAAAAATTCTCATTATATGTTATTACATTGGGAGCAGGCAAAAATGTTGTTTCAGAAAAAGAAAAAAGGATGACATCCAGGCATCGAGAAACCTTCTCTAAGTATGTGGCCAAGAATCACATTATTCGTTCCATGTTACCCCCACCTTTCCCATGCAGAGGGAAAGCATTTCTAAATATATTATTTAAGTTACACTTACAAATCTGAATTATGGAAAATAGGTATAAATATTATCTCTGTCTTCTCTTGGGTTATGGCCAAAATAAAGCAACCATTATTTCAGAGAACAAGAGCAGAACTAGTAAGAAAGACTGCCTTGATCTAAAGGAAGATGGGTCAAGATTGAAGGAAAAAGGGAAAGAAAATAATTAAGAATCGTGGTAGTGAGCACAAAAGTTGAACCTCCATTCTGTTGCGTTTGGCTTTGTGGTTAGTCTGTGAAACTAGCCTCTCTTTATGAGTTTGAGGTTGTACATGTGTGTGTGTGTGCGTGTGTGTGTGTGTGTGTGTGTGTGTCCGAGCGTGCACGATCAATCATTCAGTTGCGTCTGAGTCTGCAACTTCACGGGCTATAGCCCACCAGGTTTCTCTGTTCATGAAACTTTCCACCAAGAATACTGGAGCAATTTACCATTTCCTCCTCCAGAGGACCTTCCTGACCCAGGGATTGCACCCAAGTCTCTTGCGTCTCCCACATTAGCAGATGGATTCTTTAACGCTGAACCACCTGGGAAACCCTTGACGTATCAGTTCAGTTCAGTCGCTTTGCTGTGTCCTGACTCTTTGTGACCCCATGAACCACAGCAGGCCAGGCCTCCCTGTCCATCTCCAACTCCCAGAGTCCACCCAAACCCATGTCCATCGAGTCGATGATGCCATCCAACCATCTTGTCCTCTGTCATCCCCTTCTCCTCCTGCCCTCGATCTTTCCCAGCATCAGGGTCTTTTCAAATGAGTCAGCTCTTCACATCAGGTGGCCAAATTATTGGAGTTTCAGCTTCAACATCAGTCCTTCCAATGAACACCCAGGACTGATCTCCTTTAGGATGGACTGGTTGGATCTCCTTGCAGTCCAAGGGACTCTCAAGAGTCTTCTCCAACACCACAGTTCAAAAGCATCAATTCTTCTGCGCTCAGCTTTCTTTATAGTCCAACTGTCACATCCATACATGACCACTGGAAAAACCATAGCCTTGACTAGATGGACCTTTGTTGGCAAAGTAATGTCTCTGCTTTTTAATATGCTGATGTTGTATAGTAAACAGTTAATTCATCAGGCACTGAGTGTTCAAACTGAAACCACACAACTCAGATGGAATTTAAACAGAGCTAAAACTGAGATGGGGACTCAAACCCACTCTGAATCGCTCACTTGACCTTCAGGACTTAATGAAGGTCAGCACAGAAGGAATTTAGCAAGAGGAGAAGTGATAGGTAGGAAGTAGATTTATGTAGAGAGAAACACCTTCCGTAGGCAAAATGTAGTCCATCTCAAAAGGTGAGAGCAATCCCCAAATATGGAGTAGTTAGTTTTTACAGGCTGGGTGATTTAATACGCTAACAAGTGGGACGGGTATTCCAACTGCTTTGGGGGATAGGGGCAAGGATTTCCTGGAATTGGGACACCACCTATTTTTTGGCCTTTTTATGGTCAGCCTCGGAACTATCATGGCACCTGGGTGCATATATTAAGGCTCAAGTTCTACTGGAAGTTAAAATTTCCACCATCTTAGACGTAGTTCCAAATAGGAAAAGGAGTACATCAAGGCTGTATATTGTCACCCTGCTTATTTAACTTATATGCAGAGTACATCATGAGAAACACTGGGCTGGAAGAAGCACAAGATGGAATCAAGATTGCTGGGAGAAATATCAATAACCTCAGATATGCACATGACACCACCCTTATAGCAGAAAGTGAAGAAGAACTAAAGAGCCTCTCGATGAAAGTGAAAGAGGAGAGTGAAAAAGTTGGCTTAAAGCTCAACATTCAGAAAACTAAGATCATGGCATCCAGTCCCATCACTTCATGGCAAATAGATGGGAAACAGTGGAAACAGTGGCTGACTTTATTTTTCTGGGCTCCAAAATCACTGCAGATGGTAACTGCAACCATGAAATTAAAAGACGCTTACTCCTCGGAAGGAAAGTTATGACCAACCTAGACAGCATGTTAAAAAGCAGAGACATTACTTTGCCAACAAAGGTCCATCTAGTCAAGGCTATGGTTTTTCCAGTGGTCATGTATGGATGTGACAGTTGGACTGTAAAGAAAGCTGAGTGCAGAACTGATGCTTTAGAACTGTGGTGTTGGAGAAGACTCTTGAGAGTCCCTTGGACTGCAAGGAGATCCAACCAGTCCATCCTAAAGGAGATCAGTCCTGGGTGTTCATTGGAAGGACTGATGTTGAAGCTGAAACTCCAATAATTTGGCCACCTGATGTGAAGAGCTGACTCATTTGAAAAGACCCTGATGCTGGGAAAGATCGAGGGCAGGAGGAGAAGGGGATGACAGAGGACAAGATGGTTGGATGGCATCATCGACTCGATGGACATGGGTTTGGGTGGACATGGGTTTAGGTGGACTCCAGGAGTTGGAGATGGACAGGGAGGCCTGGCCTGCTGTGGTTCATGGGGTGGCAAAGAGTCAGACATGACTGAGCGACTGAACTGAACTGAAGACCTAGTTGGTTCTAAACAGTCTATCATATCCTCTATGGCTTTGTCTTTCTTTTAAAGCTTGTATTGGGTTAACCAAAATTTAGTTTCAATTTTTCCATAACATGTTATGGATAAACCTGAATAAACTTGGCCAACCCAATACCTTGCTCACTTCCCTTCTGTTTCAAAACCCTGAACATTCCAAAGAAAGGACTGACTTCAGGAAGACTGGCCCCTGACCAGATGCTGGGAGATAACCTCTGATTCCTAGGAATATCCTGCCTGAGACCATGTCTGTATTTCTGAGTCCTTTGATCACCCTCTAGTCCTTGGACAAGATAGCTTAGGTTACCAATGTCACTTGCGGTAAATGCCTATTTTAGTGTGCCTGAGGCACTGGAATATCCCATATTAGTTTAACCTCTGGGTGCTAGGGAGTGATCAAGACATTGAATAATTACGGGGAGTCATGAAGATGTTCCATACCTACAGAGCAGACCTCAGATAAAAACCCTGGACACCATGGCTCCATATATCCTTCTCTGGTTGGCAGTGTTTCACACATGTCACACAGCACTGTTGGGAGAATTAGCAATAGCTCTGTACAGCTCTACTGGGAGGGGACTTGTGGAAGCTTAGGTCCAGTTTCTCTTGGATTTCACCCAAGTGCCTTTTGGACCCATGTTGATTTTGATCCACATCCTTTCCTTAAAATAAACCACAACCATGAGTATAACAGCATTTCTGAGTCCTGGGAAAACTTCTAGCCAAGCAGCAATCCTGAGCATGGCTTTAGAGCCACCTAACACAGAAGTGACTGAAAGAGATGGCTGGAGGAGCTTGACCTCTAAATAGTTTGTGCTGTCCAAAAAGAAATAGAAAGGCTCAAAGGTCTTATCCTAACAGCTCCCTGAAACCAGAGTCCTGGAATCAAACCTTTCTCCTTTATGACTATTTCAGATAACAGACTATAGCAGGCTTTCTCACATTAGCCTAGTCCCAGAGAAACATTCTTACCATTGGCCTTCTCCCTTTTCTCTGCCCACTGCAGAATGAAGACATGTTCAAGATTCTCTAATGCAGGAATCCACTAGCTCATAAGTAAAGAGAAGAACTATGATCTCTATAGTACTTCACAATCCCTGGTCTTTTTTATAAAGCAAATAAGTTTTTTTACGCCATCATAAAGTTTATAACCAACCTAGACAGCATATTAAAAAGCAGAGACATCACTTTGCCAACAAAGGTCCATCTAGTCAAGGCTGTGGTTTTTCCAGTGGTCATGTATGGATGTGAGAGTTAGACTATAAAGAAAGCTGAGCACCGAAGAATTGATGCCTTTGAACTAGACTATAAAGAAAGCTGAGCACCGAAGAATTGATGCCTTTGAACTAGACTATAAAGAAAGCTGAGCACCGAAGAATTGATGCCTTTGAACTGTCGTGTTGGAGAAGACTCTTGAGAGTCCCTTGGACTCCAAGGAGATCCAACCAGTCCATCCTAAAGGAGATCAGTCCTGGGTGTTCATTGAAAGGACTGATGTTGAAGCTGAAACTCCAATACTTTGGCCACCTGATGCAAAGAGCTGACTCATTTGAAAAGACCCTGATGCTGGGAAAGATTGAGGGCAGGAGAAGGGGACAACAGAGGATGAGATGGTTGGATGGCATCACCAACTCAACGGACACGGGTTTGGGTGGACTCCGGGAGTTGGTGATGGACAGGGAGGCCTGGTGTGCTGTGGTTCATGGGGTTGCAAAGAGTCGGACACGACTGAGCGGCTGAACTGAACTGAAAGGTTTACATGATTCATAAGACACAATTTTGATATTTTATATTTTATTCTTATGCAGAAGGTATTCAACTCTCCAAAATAGTGAAAAATCAGAAGAATATACAGAAGTAGACTGTTGTCCTAGGTGGGGTAAAAGTTACATATGTTATATTTCAAACAATAAATAAGGAAAGTGAAGAAAGGGAGAGATAAATCCCTTTAAAAACCAGAAAATGAACTCTCCTGCTTCAGCACATTAGAGTAACCCAACTGCCTCTATTTTCTATAAAAATCCCATTTTGAAACTGCAAATTTCTTTTAGCATTATACTAAATCTCCCTTCTATCCATCAGTTTCTCACTTTCCCTCATTGTTAGTCACAAAATTTCTTTGGATGGTTTTTGTCTATTATAAAATTTTTAAATCCCCAAGGTACCTTAGCACAGGAACAACAATCACCTCCCAATGAGGTGAAAATACCATTTGACCTGGCAGACCCCATAAAATTTGTTTCCTTAGCCTGAGCAACACAAGTCACCAGAGGAGTCTGCAGAAGACTGGGGAACCCAGGCTTGCTAACTCAGGCTCAGCTCAGTCTCCACTTGGGCTTAATGCTAGCTAAAATTAAAATGCATGTTTCATGTTAGAGATGGAAAACAACTGTTTCCTAACTGGAAAAGTATGTGTGGGTCTCTTTAATTGTCATGTGTAAAGAATACAATAAACAATATCTCAAAACCTGTTTCCCTACGAAAGTACAATAATCTTAGAAAATTCATTATGAACCTTAAATTGCTGGGCAGCATTAAAAGTTCTTCCACCCTAGCCTTGTATAAATGCAACAAACTACTTTGCGTTTGAGAAGACTATGAGTCTGTTTTATAGCCTCAGTAGGAATAAGCAGCTAAACCAGTCGATAGATCTGTTACCACTTAATAAATTTGCATTTTAAAACACTAAACTTAGTGCTGGAAAAAACTGCCTCTTCCTATGGTGCAGTTTCTAAAAAATCACAGCTGTAGAGTTCCATCAGCTAATCTGCCTACAATCACTTCAAACAAGACTTTTCCTGAATAAAAACTAAAAACCCAGAGGGCAGAGAAATACCCCCAAGTTCTTCTATGCTGGTAATGAAGTAAGTTTGGGTGTCAGAAGAATGAGAAAAACACCCATCAACTGAGAGCTGCCTGATTAGAATGGAAATATTGAGGTCTATTAAAGAGTTAGAACTGTGGAAGTTTGATGCTCCTGGAGCTCTTTGGAAACCATAGAACAGATCAACATTCAAACAAGAACTGAGGTGGACAAGAAGTGCAAAAGATTTTTTAATCTGCTTGCTCAGATCATTGGCTAGATATCTGACATCATGTCCTCAAGGCAGAACAGCTTCAATTGTCCATACGTTTGCATAATGACTTCCCTCGTTCCTTTTGTTCTTTCTCTGCTCATTGCTTTAGAATATTTCTCCTTTTTTCAAAAATCCTCAAAGGGGAACTTAGCCCCCAAGGGATAAAATTTCAGTAACCTGAGACATTCAAAACACATCGTCTAATTACTGGTAGTGTTAGAAATTCTTGGAATATTAAGAGAAAGAAAAGTTTCTAGACCAGATAAAATTCTTTTGCCTGTTGCCAAGACTGTGGGAATGGAGTAACTGGACAGATATCAGAGCACATAAAATAATATCAGAGCCCAGAAAAGTGTGGCAATTTCAATAAAAGGAGACTTAAACCACGTCCATGGATTAGAAATCTCAGTATGTATAAGATGGCCACTCAACCCCAAATTATCTATAGATTAAGTCTCACATTGAGTTTTGGAGTGATGTCAGCATCACAGTGTCATTAGGTGTCCTTCATTTCTGTCTCCCTTCTCAACAATAAAAATTCAGCAAAACATCCACAAACAAAAGCATCTCTGTGGGAGCTGTGGGACCCAGCACCTATGCCAAGGTACCCACCTTGCCCACATGTGCATCAATTAAATGTTCAGACAGACCTCAGTACCAACAATGTTTCCCACAGTAGCCTGTGAACCAGTTCTAGACCCTCTTGGCCACAGTCCAAGTATACCTGGAGAACGCTGACTTAGCCACCAACAGACAAGAGAATCTCCAGCACTTCTCTGGAGAAAAAGAAAAAATGATGCACTATAGTGGGTAAAAGGTACAACGTGAGGGTGCCAAATCAACCGTCCCCGAGGGCAGCACAGTTTAGAGCTAAGCAAGAACTTCCTAGCCTGTGATTTCTCCCACCGGGGAAAGGGAGAGCAGCTGAGCGAGCACCCAGCTCCCCCAGGTGCACAGGATACAGCAGTTGAGACTCACTTCTCTCTTGTAGCATCCAGAGTACTAAACCAGAAGTTCCATGATTGGGGGGAGGAAGGATATCAGGAGAGACGCACGTGAAATTATCTGAGAGCAGTAAAGGGACTCAGTCCTGTTGCCTGCATTGTATACTCCATAGTCATGAGCTTGAGGAGAAAGCATTACTCAGCAGATTCCACCAGCTAACACAAAGGCAACCCAGCATCATGTGTGCATTGCCCACACATCCCCCCACTCTGTGGCCAGCTCCCTGGGCACTGTCCTGAGAGTGGTTTGAAGGCTAGCTTTGGTAGATGGCGCACACAGAGAGCAGGCAAGGGAGAAAACACAAACTTGAGCTGTAGCGCCGCCTTCAGGAAAACAAAACAGAAGCCATCAGTATACTGCCAGGCTGGAGTTTGTTGGATCAAGACACACAAACCTAGGAATTCAACCGTAAGAGGGAAAAAGGAAGCATGGAGCTGATATTCCAATATATTCTGAGAATCTTTACAAGGATGGATGGAAGGTATTTCTCTCCTCAAAGAAACTAGGAAAGATTAAAGAGGTAGCTGCTATTTTAAATGCCAAGAGAGCAGTGCAAAACTCCTAGGAACATGAAAAATCAAGGAAACATGACACTTAAGGATCAAAATAACCTTCTGGTGTTTGAACCCACAAACCTGGTGATCAAAGAGTAACCCAATAAAGAATTCAAAATAGCTGTTTTTAGGAAACACAATGACTAAAAGAAAACACAGAGACAATTTAATGAAATGCAAAATAATACATACACAAATGAGGAATGAATCAAAGAGATATAAATCATTAAAAATAACCAAGCAGAAATTCTGGAGCTGAAGAATTCAGTAAATGAAATGAAAAATACAGTGAACAGCACCAATATCAGAATAACCAAACAGAAGAAAGAATAAATGAGTTAGAAAGTAGGAAATCTGAAATTACTCATCAGGAGGAGAAACAAAAAAGAATTTTAAAAAATGAAGAAACCCTACTTAATCTGCAGTACATCATCAAAAGAACCAATGCAGAAATTATAGAAATTCCAGGAGAAAAAGAAAGGGAGTAAGGGACCAGAAAGATTATCTAAAGAAATAATGACTGAGAACTTTCCAAGGCTGGGGAAAGACTTGGACATGAAAGTTTTTGAAGCTAAGAGGTCACCACAATTTCACCATAAAACAATCTTCTCCAGGCACATTATAATGAAAAACTGTCAAAAATCAAAGTCAAAGAGAGAATTCTAAAAGCAGCATGAGGCAAAGAGTGTAACCTACACAGGAACTCTCATTTGGTTATTTGTTTCTCAGCAGAAAAAACCTTATAGGTTTCCACAGGGGACAGTGGAATACTATACTCAAAGTGCTGAAAGAAAAAAGCCTACCAGTCAAGAATACTCTATCCAGCAAAGTTATCCTTTAGAAATGAACAAAAATACTTTCCTAGACAAACAAAAGTGAGGAAATTCATCACGCTGAAAGGAGTTCTTTAAGTTGAAATGAAAGGATGCTAATTAGTAACTTGAAAACATGAAAACACACAATAAACTACTAAAGGTGAATATATAGTCAACTTTAGCATACCCTTATTGTGTGATGCAGTGATGTGTTAATTACTTAACTATAGTATAAAGGTTAAAGGACAAAAGTGCTAAATATAACTGTTGCTACTATCATTTAACAGAAAAATATTAAAAGCAGTAAATTGTGACATTAAAAACATAAAATGGAGAGAGTAAGAGGTTAAAGTTCTGTTGTTATCAGCAAATAGGTTGTTATATCAACAAAATGCTTTATGTAAGCCTCATAGTAACCACAAAGCAAAAACCAGTGTTAGAGTCTCAAAAGATACAGAGAGGGGACTGGAGCACACCATTATGAAAAATCAAAGTAAGGCAGCGCAAGAGGATGGAAGGAAAAAGGACCTACAAAACAGCCAGAACATAAATTTTCTAAAAATGGCATTGGTAAGGACTTAATTAAATGGATTGAATTCTCTATCAAAGGTGCAGAGTGGCTTGAATGGACTTAAAAAACAAGACCCAGCTGTATGCTGCCTACAAAAGACTCATTTCAGCTGTAAGGACACACAGTCAAAATGAAGGTATGGAAAAAGATATTCAAGGCAAGTGGAAACCTAAATAGAGCAGGGGTAGCTATAGTTATATCAGACAAAATTGGTTTTAAGCAAAAAATGGTAACTAGCGACAAAGGTCATTATATCATGGTAAAGAGCTCAAGTCATCAAAAAGATATAATAATAATTATATTCATAACCAATATCAGAGCATCTAAATATATTAGACAAATACTTATACATCTGAAGGGAGAAGTAGAAAAAATATAAATAGTAGGGGACTTCAATATTCCATTTTCAACAATGATTAGATCATTCAGAAAATTAACAGAAAACCATTGAACTTGAACCATATCTTATACCAAATGGACTTAAGAGACATCAAACATTCCATCCAACAACAGTAGCACATACATGCTTCCAAGTACACAGAGAACATTCTCCAGGATATATCATATGCTAGGCTACAAAACGAGTCTTAGCAAACTTAAGAAGACTAAAATCATACCAAGTATCTTTTCCAATAATACAAAATGAAAAATCAATAACAGGAGGAAAGCTGTAAATTTTACAAATATGAGGAAATTAAACAACACACTCCTAAAGAGTGAATGGTCAAAGAAGAAATAAAAAGTTAAATAAAAAATATCTTTAAACAAAAGAAAATGGGAATACAACATACCAACACATATGGGATATCACAAAAGTAGTTCCAAGAAGGAAGTTTATAACAATAAAATGTTCATATTAAGAAAAAAGAAAGATCTTAACCTAGCTTGATACCTCAAAGAACTAAAAATAGAACAAACTAAGCCCAGAGTTAGCAGAAGTTAGAAAATAGAGAGGAAAAATAAAAGTCAATGAAACTAAAAGCTGTTTTTTAAAGATAAACAAAACTTGCAAACCTTTAGCTTGATAACCTAAGGAAAAAAGAGGAGACACAAATAAAATCAGAAATGAAAGAAGAGACATTAAGACAGATATGACCAATAATACATAGATCATAAGACATGATTGTGAATAATTAAACAAATTAGATAATACAGAAGAAATGGATAAATTCCTAGAAACATACAACTTATCAAGACTAAATCATAAAGAAATAGAAACTTTGAACAAATCAATAATGAGTAAGGAGACGGAATTAATCAAAATCCTCCCAACAAGGAAAGGATGATTTCTCTGGTGAATTTTAACTAATATCCCTTGTTGCTTAGCTGGTAAAGAATCTGCCTGCAATGCAGGAGACCTGGGTTGGGAAGATCCCCTGGAGAAGGCTACCACTCCAGTATTCTGGCCTGGAGAATACCATGGACTGTATAGTGCATGGGGTCACAAATAGTTGGACATGACTGAGCAACTTTCACTTCACTTCAAAGAAAAATTAACAACAGTCTTTCTCAAACTCTTGCAAAAAATTGACAATGAGAGAACACTTCCAAATTCATTTTATGTGACCAATATTACCCTGATACCAAAGCCAGATAAAGACATTACAGGAAAAAAGAATTAAATTGAAATAGAAAATTACAGACCAATTATATAAAGAGAGATGCAAAAATTCTCAGCAAAATACTAGCAAACTGAATTCAACAGCACAGTGACAGTATCATATATGTTAATCAAGTGGTATTTATTCTGGGGATGCAAACATTGTTCAACATACATAAATAGATAAGTGTAGTATACATCAATAGAATGAAAGGTAAAAATCACATAATAATCTCAATTGATTAAAAGAAAAGTTAGACAAAATACAACATCCTTTCATGATAAAAACCCTAAACAAATTGAGTATAAAAGGAACATACTTCAACACACTAAAGGCTATATATGACAAGCCCACAGTTTATATCATACTTAATGGTGAAAGATTGAAAGTTTTCCTAAGAACAGTAACAAGACCTTAAAATTCACATAGGAGATGGCAGTAAAGATGGCACCTGAAAATCTGGAGGATTTCAAGAAGTGTGTTCAGAAATAGGGAGGTCTGGCAGTGCTGAGCAGGATAAGGGTTTGGAAGGCCACATTTCTGGCAGAGGTTAAAGCATGATCACACACCAAGTCCCGAAAAACCCAATCCAGAGATCTGGAGAGTAGCAAACCAATAGAACTGGTTGAAGCCCAAGATTTCCTCATGGAATAGAGGGAGAGAGAATGAGAAGAATAGGGAGGGACTTTACTGTGGACAGTTCTGAATGCCAGGGATGTGCTTTCCTTTAACCAGTAGTTCTCAACTCTGTCTGCACATTACAGTCATCTGAAGGGCTTCTTAAAAACTCCCACACTCAGTTCCCACTTGGACCATCAACATTAGAATTCCCAGAAATGGGACAGGGTAATTCTGATACACAGTCAGGTTATGAATGCCAGTTCCAGACAGTGGCTATGACAAGGCCAAATACTAAATCCAGCCCCTGCAATGTGAGACAAAGCTCTCCTCCTCTGATCTTCCAGAAAAGCCACCCTGATCCACACAGCCATCATCACTCTCAACTGCGGGTTTGAATCTTGCAGTAGAATTTCGGTCCCCTCTGGAATAGCCCTTTAAGTAGCCATTCTGCCTCTGACAAGATGCCACTCTGACAGCAAAAATCTCATTGTCTCTTAAGACATTTCATTCCAGTTTTGAGAGATCTAACTGTGAGAGTACCTCCTGGTATTCAGTTGAAATCTATATCCCAGAAATCTCTACTCTCTAATCCTGGTTTCCTCCTCTGAGGCTAAATAAAACAAATTGAAACCATTTACCATACAAAAATTGTGAAATAATGGAAAATAGCTAACAGGACACACCACTAACTCTACTCAATATATTAAACACCTCCAACTCTTTCAATTATTCCTCCTGTGATCTACTTTCTATTCTCCTCACCATAAGGAACAAGCTATTTTGAGTACACACTAGTTTGACACTGTCTTTCCTAAACTGTGACACCCAGAACTAGAAAAAAATTTACAAATACAGTGAGACTGACATGTAAATAAAAGCATGGTTGCTCCTTTGATTTTCACATTATTTCAATACATCTGAGGTTGAGCTGGAGATACTGCTGGGACATGCACACTGAGGAGATGGGCAAGACTGGAGGCAAGGTTCCCTTCCCTTTATGTGTTAAGTCCAACGTTCTAAAGCTGCATCTATTCCAGGAGATCCTGATTTCTCTGTCTTTGGGAAGTATCACCCTTCGTGGGAAACTCCTGTGACGCAGTTTTTCCTCTGACTCCACCTCTTCCTCTCTTTCTCTTTTATTCCTAGCTCTGGTTCTCCCCTCTAGCCTCAGAATCTTCCATTTCCTGGCTCCTTTTTTATATGATTTCCTCAGGTATCCTCTTTCAGTAATCCTGAAAACAGAGAACACATTATTGAACATTTTTCACTTTCCCCTCAAGCCAGGAAACCAAAAGTTAAGTATGGTTTAATACACTTCCCATGCTGTCTGCTCCTCTTGCTTAGAGCTGGGGTTCTATATCCACCCAATTTGTAATTACAACCCTATCTGCAAGGACCCTTATCCATCTTCCTTGATTTTTTTTTATAGAACTTATCTAAACTATTGGATAGTTTACTTACATTATTTACCACTACTCCTACTTGAGTGTAAGCTCTGTGGGCAGGAAGGAGGGAATTTTCACTATTTTGTTCACTGCTGTATGGACTATAGGGTCTAGAAGAATGCCCTACCTATTCAAGGTACTCTGTATTTATTAAATGAATGAATGACCGCTTCTTTGATAGCTCCTGCTGATGTCTGCCAGGTCAAACTCTCTGTGTTTATTCCTTTGTGCTAGACTCTACTTCTGAATGCTTTCCAACTTTGCATTTAATATCAGGCCAGACAGGCCAGACTATCAGTTGCTGGCAAAGCTTCCATCAGTTACCACTAGTGTGATAGTTTCTCCCAGCAGCCAGCAACTCCCTCTATCAAAGCATGCCATTTGATTACTGGAGAATTCTTCCATTTTTCCTACCATTCCTTCTATTCAGCTGCTACAAGTTCAACTACACTAATTTACCCAAGGCTCTGACCAGCCACAATCGCTAAACATGGCCATGTTGAGTTGCAGTACTTTGTCAACATTGCCAAGTTCCGAGGCCCATGGATTCTTACAATTAAGACATTAATTCTCTTCAATCTATGACATGGGCTCTTTATAACTTTGTAGCTTTTATTTTTGCTGAAACTTCTGAGATTTCTATCATTTTATTTCATAATGTTTGAACTTAGTCTGATCTGTTCCCTCATATTTCAACACTGTATTTGTCTTAGGTGAGCATCTGTTGCAAAATGTGCTATAGGTATGAAAGGTATACACAGGGAAACAAACTACATAAGACAAATCGAAAGCAATTCCCAGTCCTGTATGTGTTGAAGTCCAATTTATCACCCTGATGCCTTACTCCAGGGAGTCAATTCAACATCCTCTCTATCTACCCTGGCATATCCCCCTGACTCAACTTGTAGAAGTCAACAGGAGAAACACTTTTGAAGGACACACAGAAGACCCAAGACACTTTTCAAAATACAATGGAAGGGAACAAGACAGAGTCAACAATATCAATTTCCCATCCCTCTTAAAATTCTGAAGATGACCCTAACACAGGGTCAGAGATAAAATGGACCAAGAACTGTAAAACTAAAAGAACCCTTAGGGAAGGTATGTATGTGCATTGTGGGGAGTAATGGTCAAACACGATAAGGAAGAGAGGGAATATTAGGTTGTTTAATTTCTCTGTGGCTAATAGAGAAATATGTTTAGTTTGCATTAGCCATAAGTGTCATCAAACAACTGTATTATTTCAAGAACATTTCCTAATTTTCCATAGTCATGACAATGAAAAGTACTTCTATGAAATTCTTTCCATAAGGAGTGTAAACTACGTTTGACCCAGTTTTCCTAGCAGAGCTAAGGCATAACACAAGCAGCACTTGAAAGGCTTAGAATTACACAGCCTTGACCACAGTGTTGATCAAAGAGAGGCCCTCTGGTAAAATTGGACCAAACACAAAATCTAAACTGAACCCTCCCATGGTTCAACATCCCTGGAGTGAAATTTTGCCCGAAGCCCTTACTTCAGCCACTCTTGAAGTTCAGAATAGCAGTCTTAGGCTGCCAAATAGTGTCTGATAATTCAAGGGAAAATAATGAACACTCAAATAAACTTAAGTCTTATTTCTCTGCCTTCCCAAACACAATGTGGTGTGCTGTCATCTTTACCAGGAACCAGAAACTGGCCAGGCAGTTCAATGCTTTGCCTACATTCAAAACTCAGCTCTTTTCATCATATCGGAGTTCATCTCTGCCATTGCCGCCTCCTCTCCAAGTTATCAAAGCTTTCAATATGGCACAATTACACCACTATCCCTATGGAATACTGCAGAACAAGCTCCCTGAGAACCCTTGCACAGCTCTCAAAGTCAAGGTATCTTTTCCCTATCAGAGATCCAAGGCACTATAGTTCATCTTTGTTTGAATGGGATTATGAAACTTTTAGAGAACAAGGAACACACTGATGAAGGTTAAAGAGGTAACATATTAAATCTACAGTAAATGAAAATTTAACTCCAACTACAAGCAGTATTTACTGAACCACAGACTCTAGCTTTTCATAATCATGTTCAGAGTTATTAATACTGGATTGCCACTGCTGTACTTGTAAAATTATCACTGAAATGTAATTTCACTGCTCATGATGATGTAATTGCTGAGAAGCCATGTGGTTGGTAATTACACAATGCAGTGTATGGAACTGAATTAATGCCCTGAAATCTATTCATTGTTTGGTATTTTTCCTTTCTTCTAATTAATTCCACTGCCGGATGTTCACTTTATGGTCTAGATAAAATAAAACATAGCACTCATATTCCCTCACCTAGCCCTGGAGAGTGGAGGTATGTGAGAATGGAGGAGAAGATGATATAAGGGACTCCAGATTATTCTGAGTTGCAGGGGAGCAAACACTGAAGTGCTGATACATGATACCATTGGTCATTTCTCCATTTCAATTATCTACAAGCCATCAGCACTATATGTGACTGCCAGTTAACATACATTTAACATGGGTATGTGTGTGTATCGGGCTTCCCTGGTGACTGGCTTAGTGGTAAAGAATCTGCCTGCAATGCAGGAGACCAGGGTTCAATCCCTGGGTCAGGAAGATCTCCTGGAGAAGGAAATGGCAACCCACTCTAGTATTCTTGCCTGGAGAATCCCATGGACAAAGGACCCTGGTGGGCTTCAGTGCAGAGTCACAAAGAGTAGGACATGCCTGAGCAACTAACACTTGACTTCACTTTACATATGCGTATCTATTCATCTATTTAAAGGTACATTGGCTGTCACCAGCTTATTTGACAGATTTTAAATAGATTCTCATTAGAATCCATATAAAGCACAGCTAGAAAGGAAAATTTTAAACGTTTAGAAAAATACCTGTCATGGGCATCCACGAGTTAATCTGCTACTATTTTTAAATTTTACTTCAATGAAGGCACATGTTTGTGTGTCAAAAGGATTATAGTTGTAAAAGTTGATGAAAGGCCCAGATTTCATGTAGCACTGGCCCCTGTTACTTGCTCTTGGGTAATTTAGACTCCTGTCTTTGTCCCAGTCACGTATGTGTCCAGTCAGAGTGCGACAGAAAACGTAAAAGGCTGGGCTTGGAGCCAGGCTGCCTGGGCCTGCAGCCTGGCATGGCCACTTACTATCTGTGTGATGTGGGAAACATCACTTAACCTGTATCATATTTTCCCCATGTGTAGAAAGAGGATTATAATGGTATCGTTCTTACAGCACTGCTGTGTTAAAGGAGTTAATAGATGGAAAGTACTAAGAACAGGGCCTGGCACACAGAAAGCACTATGAAGTGTTAGTGATTATTGACTGTAAATAGAAATGGTCTCTGGCTAACATAAGCAGAAAAGGAATATGCTGAAAGGAAATGAGGTAGCTTACAGAAGTGACAGGAAAAACTGGAGAAAGCACATAAAATGGATGGAAGCAAAGGCATCAATGCATTAGGATTCCCAGGCTATGAGAACATCACTGCCACCAGCATTGCCCACGTCAGGGCAGGATACTGCTACTGGAGACACTGTGCGTGATCCCTGTTACCACACACAGTAACGTGTGGATAACTTATGCTCCCACAAATAAGTCCTAATCCACCCTTCCTCCTCCCATCACCCACCCAGAGCCAAGCCCCAGGCAGGGCATTCAGTGGGCCAAACCTAGTTCACACGGCTGTATCCAGTGGACCATGAGTGTAGAGGAGGATTTGCTCCCTTCAGCTACTAAAGTGGGAGAAGCAGCTGTCTCCCACCAAGAGTCAGCAACGTGAGATCCCTAAACAGGAAGGGAGCTGGGATGTGAGGCAGAAAAAACAGAAGTCTGCTACTGTATTAAACTGCCTGGAAGAGAATTTACCTGAGATTTTCGACCCATTGAGGGAGAGAAAGAAGAATGACTGGGAGACCTAGAAAACTGAGACCAATCCATGCCACAAGCGCTCACAGAACAGTGACAGAAAAAGCGAAGGAAACTAGGAACTGACCATTAAGTATGAACTCTCAGAGTAGCAAAGAAATTCCATCTAGAAGGCAGTGGAAATAGGGAGCCCAATGCTCTCTCAGTCAAAGAAAAGGAGCCGAGCCTAGACAAGTGATTCTCCAATACGCTGCTCTTAGGACTGCTTTACAATCTTAAAGATTATTGCAACTTCAAAGATCCCTTGTTTACATGATGTTTCGTGTGGGTGTTTATACGGATATCATTGGATGCTTAACCTGACTGAAAATTAAGCCTAGAAATTTCAAGAATTGTATTACTTCATTTTAAAATATTAATAAGTAAAATAAACCATTAATATTAACATGAATGACATATTTTAATGAAAACAAGGTAATGAGAAGAATGGCACTGTTTTATATTTTTGTGACTTTGGCTTATTAGAAATCTCTAATAAAACATGATACAAATGAATTTATTTACAAAACAGAAATAGCCTAACAGACTTCAAAAACAAACTTATGGTTACCAAAGGGGAAGGAGGGAGGCTAAATTAGAAGTTTGGGATTAACAGATACTCACTACTATATATAAAATAATCAATAAGTAACTGCTGTATAGCACAGGGAACTCTGCTCAATAATCTGTAATAACCTAAATGTGAAAAGAAACTCAAAAAGAATGAATCATACATATATCATACATGTATAACTGAATCACTTAGCAGGACACCTGAAACTAACATAACTTTGTAAATCAGCTATACTCCAATATAAAACAAAAGTTTTCTTAAAAAGAAGTTTTATCTGCTTCTATACTCTATATGTCATCTGCTTCTATATTCCATCTGTTGTGGTATCACCAAACATGGAGCCTCCAGAAAACTCCAATTGTGAGAGAATGAGTAAAAATAGCATATAACGTGTTAGTATTATTATGAAAATAGTTTTGAACTTGAAGACCCTCTGAAAGCATCTTGGAGACCAAGTAGAGTACGCAGAGTATAGTGCCAAAATGAACTAAAAAGATAATACAGGCTTCACAAAGAGCTACTGAAGACAGTCTGTGATAACCTAGCAATACATTCTCACCTCACGTGTATATAGCACTTGCTTTTCACAAGAGCATCTTCACATACACATTATATTTGATTCTCACCATCTCGTCTTGTGAGGCATTATTTCCATCTAATAAATGAAAACATCTAAGTTCAGAGAAGTCAGCTTACACTCCCAGGATCACCTAGGTTATAAGTAGAAAAGCTAGATGCTTTTCCCACAACTGCCCCAAATTTGCGGAGTGGAGGGGGAGGGGGGTGATTTTCATCATCAGGGAAACACTCAAGTAAACACTCAAGTAGTTTTCTTCATTTTCTAGACAGAAACTCAAGACCCAGAGTTTAGAGAGTGACCTGCCCTTGATCCATAAGAAGGAGCAGAATTGGGTCTGGAATCCCAGACCTGCTGGCTCTAAATTGGGCTTTGGTAGCTAATTAAGCCTATGTCGAAGTTTAAAAAAAGCAAACACAAAACCCCTCTGTGGAAATTTTTTCTAAAAAGGAGCTGATTCTAAATCCATTCAGTAGATAAATAGCTGCTTGGTAGATATAGGCAGTAGATACACTTGTCCTTTGCCTCTTAATCTAATTCACATATTAAGAATCTGGGGGTGGGAGGAGGCTATGATAATTGATCAAAAAATAAGCTTCTATTGATCTAAAAATAAGCAATGAGCAGAAGCTTACAGGGCCTAGGTTCTTTGCTTTTTACTGTAACAACTTTAGCTGCCATTTATTTACTACTAGGCTTGTGTTTCCCTTGATTATTGTCATTCTCACAATGATATATAAGAGAAGTAGCTCCTTCATCCACTCCGTAAACAAGCATGAACAAATACTCCTTGAACTAATCAGTAAGAAAAGAAGGAAGGTGAAAAGCTTGATAAGATACTCACTTTGATAATCTGATTCCCAGATACATTTGTGGATCAATCACGATGACTTTGGTCGACAAAGAGACAGAAAGGAGAAGGAGGGAGGGAGAGAAGAAAGGAAGGAAATAAATAATGACTGGCTTGGCTTAAATAACAAAGATATTTATTATCTTAGAGATCAAGATGTACCAAGGGACATCTCCAGGACAGGCTAATTCAAAACTTAATGATGTCATAGTGATTCCATTTCCTTCCCTCTTTCCACTCTGCCATTTCAACATGTCAACTGCCCTCATGACCTCTAGATGGCTACCAGAGTTTCAGATGTCATATGAAGATGCAACTTCAAAAAGAAAAAGCAGGACTGCTTTTTCTTAAGCCTCTTTATGGCAGCAAAATAAATTTTCCCAAAAGCCTACATGCAGACTTCATCTCACACCTTACAACTTTTTCCTAAATTAGTGGTGAGAAGAATATGGCCCAAAGACAAGCTGAGACAACAAACATTTATTTCTATAATTGGGGATAGACAGTCCATGGAATTCTCCAGGCCAGAATACCAGAGTGGGTAGCCTTTCCCTTCTCCAGGGGGGATCTTCCCAATTCAGGAATAGAATCCAGGTCTCCCACATTGCAGGTGGATTCTTTACCAGCTGAGCCACAAGGGAATCCCAAGAATACTGGAGTGGGTAGCCTATCCCTCTCCAGCAGATCTTCCCGACCCAGGAATTGAACTGGGGTCTCCTGCATTGCAGAATTCTTTACCAACTGCGCTATCAGGGAAGCCCTCATTCACTTTCTTTTCAGCTTTCAATGAGACCACTTTGGAGGGTTCTACCAGCAAAGAAGAGGGAAGTGAATAACAGTAGTTACTACATATGAGGGTTTTTCCATCTAAGAATCCATCCACAAAGTTTTCTTTTCCTTGGGAAAATACAATGCTGACATAAACATGGAAACAAAGAGATCTGGAGCCCTGCATTAAATCCATGCTTTTTGAATATAATATTAATAAATGTAGGTGGCTGGTTTTGATATAATGGAGCTAAGTAATTGCTAATTTACTAAATGTAACATGTTAATTTTTTCAGTGTCTTCCATATAAAAGTTGTCACTAAACAACACTCCAGAGCCCTATTAAAATCACTGAATGCAAGCAAATTCAATTAGTGTTTGCGTTCCAGGCAGAGTGTGCCATTCATATCAGGTCTGTAGATGTGGTAACAGAAGCATTAAGGAATGCCCAAAAGCAATTTGGAGAATAAATGACCGGGAATGGGGCAACCAAGAAAGGGGAGAAAAAAATCAGATTAATTGTTATGAAAGAAAAACCATCAAAACATAGTTATCAGCGACATTATATGAGCCAGGCCCTTGGTGGACAATAAACCACTCTCAGATTCTTAAATAGCTACATAATCATCATCTTGGCTATAAATTATCACCAGACTAAATATCTTTCAGTAAAAGAGAACTGATTCCTTGGAAAAGACCCTGATGCTGGGAAATGTTGAAGGCAGGAGGAGAAGGGGACGATAGAGGATGAGATGGTTGGATGGCATCACCAATTCGATGGACATGAGTTTGAGCTCCAGGAGTTGGTGATGGACAGGGAGGCCTTGCCTGCTGCAGTCCATGGGGTCACAAAGAGTCAGACACGATGAGTGACTGAACTGAACTGAAAATCTTCCTTGTTCCTAGGGTCAATGAATTTAGTACTCTTGCTTGCTACTGACTGCCTTTATTTTTAAGCAAACAAACAAACAAAAAGTATAACAGGTTTTGCAAAGGATGTTAGTCAATGTGGCAGTGGATACATCTGAGGAGATCAGTTCAGTTCAGTCGCTGAGTCATGTCAGACTCTTTGCAACCCCATGAACCACAGCATGCCAGGCCTCCCTGTCCATCACCAATTCCCAGAGCTTACTCAAACTCATGTCCATCGAGTCAATGATACCGTCCAACCATCTCATTCTCTGTCGTCCCCTTCTCCTCCTATCTTCAATCTTTCCCAGCATCAGGGTCTTTTCCAATGAGTCAGTTTCTCCCATCACTATTGGAGTTTCAGCTTCAGCATCAGTCCTTCCAATGAATAGTCAGCACTGATTTCCTTTAGGATGGACTGGTTGGATCTCCTTGCAGTCCAAGAGACTTTCAAGAGTCTTCTCCAACACCACAGTTCAAAAGCATCAATTCTTCAGTGCTCAGCTTTCTTTATAGTCCAACTCTCACATCTGTACATGACTACTGGAAAAACCATGGCTTTGACTAGACAGACTTTTGTTGGCAAAGTAATGTCTCTGCTTCTTAATATGATGTCTAGGCTGGTCCTAACCTTTCTTCCAAGGAGCAAGTGTCTTGTAATTTCATAGCTGCAGTCACCATCTGCAGTGATTTTGGAACCCCAAAAAATAAAGCCTCTCACTGTTTCCACTGTTTCCTCATCTATTTGTTATGAAGTGATGGGACCGGATGCCATGATATTAGTTTTTGGAATGTTTAGTTTTAAGCCAACTTTTTCACTCTCCTCTTTCACTTTCATCAAAAGGTTCTTTAGTTCTTCTTCACTTTCTGCCATAAGGGTGGTGTCATCTGCATATCTGAGGTTACTGGTATTTCTGAGGAGATCACTGTACATCAATTCTTTCCAGTAACTGGGTAAAAATTACACTGCATGCTAGAGAATACCAAAGTCATTTTGATAAAGCTGAAAACAAAACCATGTTATTCCTCTAAGAAAATCTCAAATAAATGGAAGGAGTCTAAGGCAGCTTTTAGTTCATTACTACTCTCTAACCCAACAAACCCTCTAAAGATAAGCACAGCAATTGACAATAACAAAGTCAGGTATCAAAGCACAAAAAACTAAAGAGTAGCTGCCTCCTCTATCCCACAAATAGGGCTTCCCTCTTCCCTCCCTAGGCAGGTGATTTTGCAGATAAGTCACTGTCTTGGAGCTACTTTTTTACCCTACACAGGGGGTGATTTCCATTTCTCTGCATGACTCAAATGTCCTGACTAAGTATGCCAGATAGACCTCAAGATGACTTCATGACCCTGTCTCCCGGTTTTATTTCCCTTTGTGATTCCCTCCATTTGAGTGTGGGCAGGACCTGTGACCTGTTTTTCACCAAGAGACTATGTCAAAGGTGATGTGATGTCACACCTGAGATTACATTACATCAAATTCCATCTTGCAAAGAGACTTACTGCTTTCTTCCTCTCATGCTTGTTTTAAACATGCAAGCTGCCATGTCATGAGAAGCCCCATAGAAACAGAATGGCAAGGAAATATAAGGGCTCCAGGAGATATGGTTATCTCAGCAATAGCCAGCTCTTGGAGAAACTCAGAATGGGGAGAAAACTAGGGCTCTCATCCTTCCAATCTTAAGAAACAAAATTTGTCAATTTCCTGAGCAAGCTTGGAAAATGATCCATTGTCCTGGTGACACTTTATACTGGTCCCAAGGATCCAGCTAGGTCTTGCCTAGACTCCCAACCCACGGGAACTGTATGGTGATAAATGTGTGATGTTTTAAGCCACTAAATCTGTACTCATTTGTTACACAGCAACAGAAAATTAATATAACAACCAAATCTAAAATATGAAGACTTCAGGTAGCACAGATGCCAAACCAGGATAGTTAGACCAGTTCTGTGCCAGACTTGACAAGCAATGCATTGTTTTGTATCCCACATTTACTCTTCCTCTGAATCTTACTGACTCAAGTTAGTGGGTTAATCTGGTCTGCACATTCTGAAATGTACTTTTATACCTCTTTCTTCCTTCTCAGAGATGGTGCCACTGTTTCCAGCTAATGAGTAAGCATTTCATGCAATGAAACAAAATTTATTAAAGTGTGTCCAAATGGCCTGATAGAATTTATGCACCAAAGTGAACCAATTTATTCCTTGTTCAGACCATCATTTTCATTGTCCCTACATCCGTTAATATAGCATCCTTCACTGATGTTTCACTTGCTCTAAGCTGAATCAACCTCTTATAAGATTTTACAATGAGAAAGAATTCTAAAAGCACCAGTGATGACTTCTTATAAAATCTTTGCTGTCTTTTTCAGGCTGGATAGATAGGTAGATGAACAAATGGGTGATAGATAAATAGAACTATTAACAAAAGCTTCATTACAGGTGTACCAAAATGACATAATGTTGGCATTTATACTATATGCCCCTTTTATTTGAAAGTGCCTTTAGAAGTGATAAATGAGGCTGAATTTTAGGCTCAAAAACTATTGGAGGCAGAGACAGAAAAATATATGGATATCTTATCTCCAACTTTTCAAGTAAAATAGCATATTACGAAGGACAAATAAGTTAGAAGGACAAATATAGAGCCTTGAAGAACAGTGGTGGAGGGGGTGGAAATAATCTGCAGAAAGTAAAATTTTGATAACCTATTATTTTTGAATCTATACAATTTCTTAATATGAGAAAAGACTAAAGTAAAATTCACAAGAAATCAATATATCTGCTTAATTGATCTACCATTGAAATTTACTTTCCTCATTAAGTAAAGAGTTAAGGCAGTTAATTCTATTAACATAACACCATCACCAGGGCTCACTCAAGAGTTAACAAAAATGGAGAAATCCAGGGATTTTGTAATCAAGCAGCAATTTTTCAAGCAATATCAGCTCAAATTCATCAACATCTACATGTCCCAGAGTCACTGGGAGGAAAAATTTCAGCTTACAACATAGACAGTAGGAAAACATCGTAAAAGATCAGATTACAGTGTCTTAAACAATAGAGACCAACGTCAGATCCCTTCCGCAAGCCAAATTTCTACAGAGGTGCTCTAACAGGGAGAAAGAGTGGCAGCTCAGAGATTTTATTATAGTTGGGACTTAGGGGTAACTATCTAGTTGGGAGAGAGCCTTATGTTACACCGTGTTTGCATAGTTTTTACATAAGAATTGCATGTGTGCTAAGTCCCTTCAGTCTTAGCACAACTAACAACTCTGTGCAACCCTATGGACCATAGTCCACCAGGCTCCTCTGTCCATGGGATTCTCCAGGCAAGGATACTGCAGTGGGTTGCCATGCCCTCTTCCAGGGGATCTTCTGAACCCAGAGATCAAACCTGCATCTCTTACGTCTCCCGCATTGGCAGGCAGGTTGGTTCCTTACCCTTAGTGCCACCTGGGAAGCTCTACGTTAGAAAGGAGACATATCACTTACCCATTATAAAAGGTGGACTTTGCAGAGGAAGTTGATAGCTAAAGCCACCTCATGGCCTTATGGTAATGAGGGAAAAAATAATTCACACCTGATGTTCAGGTTTTAGGTGTTTAATAGGATGAGAGGACTCAATGAGTAAGTAGGCTTACTTCTACTGGGTGGTGATAGTAATCCCCAGCACGGATGTATTGCTTCACATAACCACAGTTCCTTCAACATCCCTGCGGATACAGCCAGGTATTCATGTATTGATCACGTGGTCTTAACCAAGCTTGGCACCTACACTTTGAGAGCACCCCAACCTCAGGTGTATGAATGTATTACTCTCCAATTTTCTAATATGTCATATGAGTTTATTATAAGCTAGTGTGTATGTATGCATGCTCAGTCATGTCTGACTCTTTGTGACCCATGGACTGTAGCCCACCAGACTCCTTTTTCTATGCAATTTTTCAGGCCAGAGTAGTGGAGTAACTTGTCCTCAAAGCCATAAATCCCTCCTCTCCAATCCCTTCATCAAACTAACCAAAATAAGGAAAACCTCCCTTAGACTTTTCCTAAAATTTGAATTTTGTAAAATTTGATTGAAATACAAAGTATTAAATAATGTACAACTGTCATCAAATAGGCTTATAAAAAGCAAAAATTACTTTGAAAATTTAAATAAATATATCCAAATTGACCTTACTATTTTCAATCTGCCTTCTCTAAACATTTGTCATTTAGCAATTTTTTATTGGACTATAGTTACTTTATAGTTTTGTGTTAGTTTCTTCTGTACAGCAAAGTGAATCAGCCACACACATGTATATATATCCCCTCTCCCTTAAGCAATACAAATTTTAATTTTTGTTTTTAGGAGCCCATAACACCAAGTTCTAAAAATAGTAACAATGATCTCAACAATAATAATAAAAACTCAGCTCAGCCACAAATAAATCAAGTGATGGGCTAAAATGTTGTGGACTTCTGGGGAGAATATGGGCTTTGGAAGCAGGAGGATGGAAGTTCAAGTTGTGCTTCTAGCACTTATAAACCATGTGTCTGGGTGACTTACTTTATCTTCCTCCTCTATAAAATGTAGATATTACCCACCTGTTTTTCTGAGGATTAGCAATAGATCATGTTTTAAAACAGATCATTTTTTAAAATGACAAATACTATGCTACATTACATAATAGGCACTGTTGTAAATACAGTCCTTCTAACAGCCTCATGGTGCAAACAGTATTATTATTCCCATTTTGCACATGAGGAAACTGAGGCTCGAAGATTTTCACTTGCCTACAGTCACAGAGTGAAGATTTAAGCACAGGCAGGCTTAAATACTTTGGCCACCTGATGCGAAGAGCCGACTCAGTGGAAAAGACTCTGATGCTGGGAAATACTGCAGTCAGTAGGAAAAGAAGGTGACAGAGGATGAGATGGTCAGATGGCATCACTGACTCATGGACATGAGCTTGAGCAAGCTTGGGAGAACTGAAGGACAGGGAAGCCTGGTGTGCTGCAGTCCATGCGATTGCAAAAAGTCAGACACAACTTAGCAGCTGAACAACAGCAAGGCTAGAGTCAGAGTTTGCACTTTTAACCTCACCAAACTAGGCCAACTCTCAAAAAAGCACGAATAATAAAACCAAATAGCTCACTTTTATTGAACATTTTCTTTGTATCAGGTACTGTGTTAAGTATCTCATTTGCATTATCTTGTTTCAGTTTTAAAACAACTTCATGAAGTAAGAACTACCAAAATCTCCATGATGCTATCTCCTCTTCTTGTGTAGTCCGTGCACAATACCACAGCACAACAAAGGGTCCTTCTTAGCATTACTCTCCCCTCTTGTGTTCGTCTATCTTCAAGAGTGAAGCTGAGGAATGATCCTAAGCAAACCAAGTCAGAAATAGACTTACTTTATGGAATAATGTTTTCTCAATGTGTTGGAATAGACACAGACCAGGCTGACCTCTCTCCAGCCTCCCTCCGTGACAGTCACCTGGGGAATGAGGCAGATTCTCTCCTTCTACCGCCATCAAATCAGGAGCGCTCTTTGGTCAGAGCTGTTTGCTGCTGCTGTTCAGAAAATGAAATCTCCCTGCTTCTGTTCAACGTATTGAACTCTCTAACCGTGGCATCAATATCTCATACACTTCCCCATCTCCATCTTTTGTGTTAAAAATTAGGGAGGGATGGTGAGAAACTGCTGCGGTGGAGGCAAGTGATGAATAAAATGAAACATTCTCTGCTTGCTTCACCGAGAAAATTTCATTTTTAACGTTTAGCCTCATGCTGCTGCTACCACCGCAGAGCTACAAATAGATTTGGAAGGGCAGGTCTCAGGAACGCGGTGGCCTGTTCCACACCTGAAACAAGCTGAAAGGGTGGGGGGTGCCCAGTCTGGTGATAACACAGCAGTGAACGCAGAAGGTGCCCTCCAGGTGCTAATCCAGCTTCCTGAGCAGTTAAGTGTCCCCTCTCCTGCTGAGGACAGACAGCCACGCCGCTCCTGATGCAAAGAGGGGTGGAGAGATCACCAGATGAGCTATTCAAATCTGCAGACTAACAGAAGAAGGAGCATTCAAATAGAAGGGAGACATTTGACCTAAGAATGAATCCTATATAATTTTTAACTGAATATTATCATTTATGTGTGGAATCTAAAAAACAAAACTAATGAATTTAACAAAACAGAAAGATAAAGAGAAAAAACCAGTAGTTGCCAGTAGGAAGAGGGAAGGGGGAGAGACAAGATAGGGGTAGGGAATTAGAAGATACAAACCACTATTTGTAAAATCAATAAGCTACAAAAATATATTGGACAGCATAGAGAATACAGTCAATATTTTATAATAGCTTTAAATGGAGTATAATCTAAATATTTTGAAAAACTAAATTATAAACTAATGTAATCTAAAAACTAATAGCTATAGTTTCAGTTGGACACCTGAAACTAATAATTTTATCAACTATACCTCAATTTAAAATTGTTGAATTTTTTTTAATTCTACTGCTAAATGAGCTGAAGCTGATTTCAGAACTAGTTTACGTATTTAAAAACAAATACCAGTTAGTGGTAAGAAAAAGGATACTGAACCACAAAAGGAAACTAGACTGAGATTAACATGGAGATCTGGCTCACCTTAGTTAAAAGAGAGAAAAAAGTAATTCTAGAATATAAAGAACATAAGAATCACTTGAACAGTTTTCAAATATAAATATCCAAGCCCAAGGCCTGATGATTCTGATTTCATCACCTTGGCAACCTCCCCGCAGGTAACTCTTTCTTTTGCTAGCTTTATAGAAACATATTAGATATGTAACATTGTGTAAATTTGAGTCATACAATGTGATGATTTGATATACATATATATTGAAGACTGATAACCACAATAAAGTCAGTTAACAAATTCATTACCCCACACAGTTACCATTTGTGTGTGTGTGTATACAGAAGCAACTTTCAAGGGTACAGGACATACTATTAAGTTATAGTCACCATGCTGTATATCACATCCCTGGGACTTACTCATCTGTAACTGAAAGTTTGCACCCTTCTGGTGAAGTTCATTTGAGGACCAGTGCTGAGATGCACTATTAAGTACCTCTTGAGTGTGTGAGTGTGTGTGTGTGTGTGTGTTAGTCACATAGTCATGTAAATTGCTCTGTCGTGTCCAACTCTTTGCAACCCCATGGACTGTAGTCTACCAGGCTCCTCTGTCCATGGAATTCTCCAGGCAAGAAAACTGGAGTGGGTTGCCATGCCCTTCTCCAGGGGATCTCCCCATCCCAGGGATCAAACCCAGGTTTCTCACACTGTGGACAGATTCTTTACCATTTGAGCCACCTGGGAAGCCCTCATTATAAAAACCTATGTGTGAGTCAGTGGAATAGGCTAAGGAGGAAGCTTGAACCTGGGATTTATCTGAAAGTTCACTAAAGCCCCCTCTGGAAACTTGACTCTGCCATTTCCTTTCTGATCTTCAGCTCAACTGTTTCCAATTTTAATATGTCATCTAGCATTATCTGCACCCAGAAAATGAGGAGACAGACTCAGAGAGGGACTGTGTCCATGGAATTTTTCAGGCTAGAATACTAGAGTGGATTGCCATTTCCTTCTCCAGAGGATCGTCCCAACCCAAGGACTGAGCCTGTGTTTCCTGTGTCTCCTGCATGGGCAGACAGATTCTGTACCACTAGCACCACCTGGGAAGCCAAGAATTTTCTTACAAATTGTTTACATACAAGTGATAAAATAACAACAACTGTATTTAAAATCACTGTATGCCTCCCTGTCTTCCCTCTGTCTCTACCTTCTCACTGTTTGGCCCATAATAATAAATGATAACTAACACTGCACCCCTCCCATATGTTCTGTGCCGACTATGTTGTATAGATTGTTACATTTAAATCTCAGTAAATGTTAATGAAAAATGGAAGCTTAAGTTACTGGAAAAGATTTGAAAATTTTTAATTAAGGATTTTATATGGCAAAAGAAAATGTGAAATAAAAAGAGGTACACTTATCGATGAACAGAGAAATAGGGCTTCCCTGGTGGCTCAGGCAGTAAAGTGTCTGCCTGCAGTGAGGGAGCCCTGGGTTCAATCCCTGGGTCAGAAAGATCCCCTGGAGAAGGAAATGGAAACCCACTCCAGTACTCTTGCCTGGAAAATCCCATGGATGGAGGAGTCTAGTAGGCTACAGTCCACAGGGTTGCAAAGAGTCGGACATGACTGAGCAACTTCACTCTCATTCTCAAAAATATTCAGAATGGAATATTACTCAACCATAAAAAGAATGAAATAATGCCAATTGCAGCAATACGGATGGACCGAGAGATGACCATACTAAGTGAAGTAAGACAGACAAAGACAAGTATCATATGATATTGCTTATATGTGGAATCTAAAAAAAAAATTATACAAATGAACTTATTTACAAAACAGAAACAGAATCACAGACATAGAAAACAAACACGGTTACCAAAGGGGAAACAGGAGTGGGAGGCTCGGGAGAGGGATAAATTATGAGTTTGGCATTAACAGATACACACTACTACATATAAAATAGTAACAAAGACCTACTGTATAGAACAGGGAATATATTCAGTATCTTGTATTAACCCATAATGGAAAAGAATCTGAAAAAGAATATATATATTCAGGGAATACATATAAAACCGAATGTCTATATACAACACTGAATCCCTTTACTGTACATCTGAAACTAACACAACACTGTAAATCAACTATACTTTAATTTTTTAAAAAATGATAACTCAAAAGTGAAATTTAGGAAATTCTGACACTAGCCCTGCAGTGGTAGTTTATAAAATGTGTAAATTGAGTATAGTGATAATTAATGTATTATTGTTTAAATTTTTATCTTTTATCTTTTAAAATGTACAAGAAAATTAAACTGACCTCCCTCAAGTTTTTCTCACAGATTGAGAAGCAAAATATATTAAATCACATATAGCACTCCTCAGCACAGGTTAGCCATACTATTTTACATGACACAGTAATTCTAACAGCTGTGCCTAAGCTATTTTAATAAAGCTTTACTAACTGCCCAATGGCACTGCACATAGGAAAATGTTGGGGAAATAGAATTAAAAACAAAATCCCCTGCCAACCTAGAAAACCTCTCAGAAAATGTAAATGAAAAAGAAAAGTCTTATTACTAAATAAACGTTAAGCCAGAATGTGAAGCACGCTAATCCACTGAGAGTCCACAAAGACAGAAAGAAATCTCACCCTTTCTATGCAACCAAGCAGCTACAATCCCTCCATTATGTACAAGTTCTCAAAAGAAATAACTAGTTCTCAGGTAAGAGGACTTGACAGCCCCATTTGTCACATGCAGTTTGTCTTAGATTCACTTGGTAATGGAGGTGACCACCTGGCTTAGCAAGATGGTTTCATCAAAAAGAAAAATAATTTTCTCATGTCTATATGATGTAAGATAGTCTGGAGGCAGGTATTCTCTGAACCTCTACCCTCCCATAGAAACTGGGAAATTAGGGGCATCAACTTCCTTGATGATATTTCCAAGAATTGTTTCCCAGGCCCCTGAGAAAGACATTCTTGGATCCAAAAAGAAAAAAAACTGATAAGAGATGTATTTCGCTTTTAAAAAGGGTTTACACGCATTTCAAAGAAACAGAGAAAGAACTTGAAACCACAAATTTTCTAAAATAAATCCTCTAAGAAAAGGGAGAAGAACAGTCTGTTTTCAACAGGTAGAATTAAGCCTCTTATTTTTCATTCATATTTGTCTTTATGAAGGCAGATATCTGGGGAACTTTAAAACCCTTCTAGTATCCTTTCTGGACATGGAAATTATTTCCTAATGAGGAAATCCATACAAACATAAACAAAGACAATACAGAAATTAGAAATTTCCAAAGAACACATGGGCAGTGGAGGGAACATACAACATCTATTTTTCATTAAGTCCGAAGAAAGAACTAATACCTCTGAAAATAAAAAATACTAAGTTAGCAAGACATTCAGAGATAGTGTCCTATCAAGAGCCATATTAAAAAAGCCAAACATGATTTCATAATCATCAAAGGCTCATTCAAAACCTTTAAAAGGACATTATTAATAATTCTGGTATGCCAGTCAAATTGGGCAAATAGATTATGTTGCTTTAAAACTAATGCCCGAGTGACTGTTATCATACTTGTCCTTGGTGGGTACCACACAGCTGTGACCTTATGGGTGGTGCTGCTCTCTGTAGAAATGGCTGCATCACAGAGAGCAGTCGTTCCCGTAAACATATGCTCAGAGGGCACTCTGGGACCCTTCACGAGGAAAGTGCCTTGTAAATGTGAGCTATTGCCACCATTAGAAGTTCTAACCCTGGACGATGTCATAAACTTAATAGTGGGAGTTAAACCACCATCATTTCCAGTAGCCAATGTGAATTCTCATCATACCTCAGAAAGGGTGAGCTGTCATCATCAGCCCATACCTGCCCACAGATCCCTAACCACGTTTTTCAGATCATAAAAACACAGAACAAGCCTAGCTTATCCCCATCAAGTAGTAGATAAGTATTACTTTCTAGAATGATATATATATATCTCAAAGTGATTTTACAATTCCCCTTAAAATGGGCAATTAAATAGTACTGACACAGTAACTTTTTTAACATGCCACTTGGTTTTTATTAATGTCAAGTATAATAAAGTGGGATTCACTTCCCCTTAATAAATAAATAAACTTCATTTTGTTTTTTTTTTTTAATTTCAAAAGACAAACATTTGAAAGTTAGCCAAATGCCCTGCCCAAAACAATACTGTGCCTAACACAAGAGCCACATATGTGTCACAAGGAGGTGACATATTGTAGCCTTTCTGCCTTTTTAGGTGTAAAATAGCCTTTTTACATTTTTAGGGCTCATCCCAACAAAGAGATCAGCAGGCTTCCAGTTAAGAAAAGGCAAAAAATACAACAAACAGGTAACCTAATAAAAGCATGCACTGGGCAGACCCACCAAGGTGCCCAGGAATCTACAGTCATAGTTCTGTGCCAAGTACATGCCGCTACTGCCTCCCACCGATTCCAACTTCAACTCCCATCCAAAGTGATTGTGCTTAGCACTCTGTCCATAGGTTCTTGGTACTTAAGATACCACTGAGGTTTTACTGAACAAGTACATTCTTTAGTTCCTTCTGCCTGACTGGAATGGCAAGACTCAAGCAGGACTTGATGAACATGGATTTCACAGGGAGAATGTCTGCTCTTAAGAACATATGTTCAGAAGAGGGAGGAGGAATAGGACAGGGAGACCACTTTCTCCCCCACAAATTCATCAAAAGATCATTTGAACGCTGAGCAAATTCCACAAAACAACTACTGAACGCTGGCAGAGGACATCAGGCACCCAGAAAGGCAGCTATTCTCTTCGAAAGGAGGTAGGACAAAATATAAAAGATAAAGAGAGAGAAAAGAGTTAGGGACTGAGACCCATCCCAGGGAGGGAGTCATGAAAGAGAAGTTTCCAAACACCAGGAAACTGTCGCCAGCGGGTCTGTGGAGAGTTTTGGAATTTCAGAGGGCAACATAACTGGGAGGAAAAACAAAAAACCCGCAGACTACATGCCTGACTGCAACTCCCAGCGGAGAAGTAGCCCAGACGCTCAAGTCGGCCAGCAGCAAGCTAACAGGGAGGCGCCCGCTGCGTTGCTTAGGGTAAGGACCAGGCCTAAATGCCCTGAGGACGATCTGAGGGAACTAATGTGAGACAGCAACTCAAACTGTGGGATAGCCAGAGAGAGAGAAAAAGAGACAGAGAGAACTTTCCCACGAAAAGCTCTAAGGCACAACTTGGCCCGCTCACAGAACAAAGTACTGAGCGAATTCCAGAGGAGAGCTAGCCGGCTGCGGACCAGCCCCATCCCCCGCTGGAGGCAGAGAGGCAGGCAGGCCAGAGCCGGAAGCCAAGAGGCATCTCGGTCCCTGAGACAGCATCCTCCGCCAAACTGTAGGAAGGCTCCCAGTTGCTAACCAAGTCTTCCTGGGATCCTGGGGGGCTGACATCCGCCAGGAGGGTCGCAGTCAGAGATCAGCTCCCCAGAGGAGACACACGGCACGAGGAAACCAAGCAGCTGGGACGCGGAGGCGATAAAACGCACCGCACACCTGGGGGAGTGCGCTCACCAAGCCCCTGGTTGCCTGAGCTGCTCGGAGCTGGGAAGGGAATAAAACACGCAGGCCCAACCGAGGCTGTCCCTTTGTGGAGTACCTGAGAACCTGAACCTGAGCGGCTTAGTCCTGGGAAACGCACACAACCCAGGGCCTGCTTTAGGCAGCTCCCCTGCAGAGCAACCTGGAGTCTGAGCAGTGTAGACGGGGAAAGCACATGCCACCACCGTGAGCGGGGGCAAACCCAGTGCAGTCCGTACGCTGCGAGCACTCCCCACACACACCAGAGATATTTGTTTGCAGGGGTACTCCCTCCCCACGGCCCACCTGAACCAGTGAGCCTAAATAAGCGACCACCTTCGCCCCCTTGTGTCAGAGCAAAAATTAGACACTGAAGAGACTTGCAACAGAGGAAGCCAAAATAAACCAAGAAAAGGGAACCGCTTTGGAAGTGACAGGAGCAACAGATTGAAACCCCGTAGTTAGCACTGACTACATTGGAAGGGGCCTATAGACCTTGAGAAGTATAAGCTGGAACAAGGAACTATCTGAAACTGAACTGACCCCACACTGCCCTCAACAGCTCCAGAGAAATTCCTAGATATATTTTACTATTATCATTTTTAATTTTTTTAATTTCTTTTTATTTTTAAGTTCTATATTACTCCTTTAATTTTCATTTTTATAACCTATTACCTTGCAAAAAAAACCCTATTTTTAAAGCAAATTTCATACATATAATTTTTATAATTTTTGTGATTATGTTTTGCTTTTTTTCATATTGTATTTTTGAGAGTCTAACCTCTACTCTAGATTTTTAATCTTTGCTTTTTGGTATTTGTTATCAATTTTGTACCTTTAAGAATCCAATCTTCAGTACCCATTTTTACTTAGGAGTGTGATTACTGGCTTGATTGCTCTCTCCCCCTTTTGACCCTCCTTTTTCTCCCCCAGGTCACCTCTATCTCCTCCCTCCCCATTCTCCTCTCTACCCAACTCTGTGAATCTCTCTGGGTGTTCCAGGCTGTGGAGAACACTTATAGAACTGATTACGGGCTAGATCTATCTCCTTTTGACTCCCCCTCTTCACCTCCTGGTCACCTCTATCTCCTTCCTTCCTCTTCTCTTCTCTGTGTAACTCTGTGAACCTCTCTGAGTGTTCCAGACTGTGGAGAGCACATGGGGAATTGATTACTCTCAAAACAAGGGACACATACAGACTGAAAGTGAAGGGCTGGGAAAAGACATTTCACGAAAATGTAGACCAAAAGAAAGCAGGAGACATAGGCAAAACACTCTCCGACATAAATCACAGCAAGATCCTCTATGACCCACCTCCCAGAATATTGGAAATAAAGGCAAAAATAAACAAATGGGACCTAATGAAACTTAAAAGCTTTTGCACAATAAAGGAAACTATAAGCAAGGTGAAAAGACAGCCCTCAGAATGGGAGAAAATAATAGCAAACGAAGAAACAGACAAAGGATTAATCTCAAAAATATACAAGCAACTCCTGCAGCTCAATACTAGAAAAATAAATGACCCAATAAAAAAATGAGCCAAAGATCTAAACAGACATTTCTCCAAGGAAGACATACAGATGTCCAACAAACACATGAAAAGATGCTCAACTTCACTCATCATCAGAGAATGCAAATCAAAACCACAATGAGGTACCATCTCATGCCAGTCAGAATGGCTGCTATCCAAAGGTCTACAAACAACAAGTGCTGAATAGGGTGCAGAGAAAAGGGAACCCTCTTACACTGTTGGTGGGAATGCAAACTAGTACAGCCACTACAGAGAACAGTGTGGAGATTCTTTAAAAAACTGGAAATAGAACTGCCATAAGACCCAATCCCACTGCTAAGCATACACACCGAGGAAACCAGAATTGAAAGAGACATGTGTACCCCAATGTTCATCACAGCACTGTTTATAATATCCAGGACATGGAAGCAACCTAGATGTCCATCAGCAGACAAATGGATAAGAAAGCTGTGGTACATATACACAATAGAATATTACTCAGCTAGATTCATATCAATGTATGACAAAACCCACTGCAATGTTGTGAAATGGTTGGCCTCCAACTAATAAAAATAAATGAAGAAAAAAATTTTAAAAAAAAGAATGCATCTGAATCAGTTCTACTGAGGTGGATGAAACTGGAGCCTATTATACAGTGAAGTAAGTCAGAAAGAAAAACATCAATACAGTATATTAACACATATATATGGAATCTAGAAAGATGATAATGATGACCCTATATACAAGACAGCAAAAGAGACACAGATGTAAAAAACAGACTTTCGAACTCTGGGAGAAGGTGAGGGTGGGATGATTTGAGAGAATAGCATTGAAACATGTATATTATCATATATGAAATAGATCGCCAGTCCAGGTTCGATGCATGAGACAGGGTGCTTGGGGCTGATGCACTGGGATGACTCTGAGGGATGGAATGGGGAGAGAGGTGGGAGGGGGGTTCAGGATGGGGAACACATGTACACCCATGGCTGATTCATGTCAATGTATGGCAAAAACCACTACAATATTATAAAGTAATTAGCCTCCAATTAAAATAAATAATTTTTTTAAAAGAGAAGCGAAGTTTTAAGACAAAACTATTCATGAATTTGCTGAGATTCTATCTTAAAATACTACATGAACACCACAAGATTTTCTGAGGTGTTTCCTATATTAATTGATTATTGATGACTTCAGTCACCATCTCTAAGGCAAAACAGTCTTTCCCCAAACATACAGTGATTTAAAAGCAATCAATTTAAGAGAAAATGTAGGATGGCAGTGCTTTACAAAGTGTGCACATCTAATCAGAGAAGATCAAGCATACAGGAATTAAAATGGCAATTGCTTTTATTTGCTAGTTATAAATCATGACAAATGCCTCTGAAAGTAAACTTCAAACATTAGATCTATTTGTGTGGACAGTATATGTGCTTTATTATATTGTCATGTTTTGCTTTATAATCAAAAGTCTGTTTATATGCTAAATATTTGGCTTATGCAAAAATATCTTTGGTTATTTAAAAAAATAAGAATATAAGGATGCCCCCCAAAAAAAGAACATATGTTCATGTTTCTGGGGCCAACTGTGAGCTCTTTCAGGAGCTCCTCTTCCTGACCCTGATCAGCCACACCTTGCCTATATCTCAGACCTTGCTCTGCACATCTGTCCTTATTGTTCGTCTATGTCTGTACCTCCCGCTTCATATTTCCATTCCAGACCCGTCAACATAAGCCATTTAGAAAGAAGATAAATATATCAAAAATGATCGGCAGCTTCACTTTATCCCATGAACTTCAAGTGTATGCTTTGGGATTTTGTTGTTGGGTTTGTTTTGTTTTTTGTTTTTTTTTTTTTTAGACAAAAACAAGATTTCTTGAGCAGAGAAAAACTTCTAGTCAACAAAGCTACATTCAATTGTATTCTGGTGTCTATAGAATGAAAAATGACAGCCTGACCAACCACTCCAAATCAAAATTCCACTTCTCAAAACCCCAAACACCCTTGATTAAGAGGATGCACTTGGGAATCTGACACGTGTGGGTGTGAAACCCACTCCCCGAAAGCGCTACCTATTTTACCATGAGCAAGATACCATCTCTCCTGTCTTGAGCCACTCATTTGGTAGAACGGGGATAGTGATTTGTATCTACCTCATAGGGGTGTGAAGATTCAAGGGAAGCATTTAGCATGGAGCCTTGAAAAATATTAAGTGCTCTATAAAGGTTAACTGCTATTATTAATATTACCATCAAGTGGCTCAGTCAATGCCAAGTAAGATGGATGATCTCTCTTGTGAAATTTAACTTATAACTCTTAAAAGCCAGAAAGCCAATAACATGTCTGACCGCAATAGAACCAGGCACATAAACTCATGATCTTCCCACCCAGCTAGAATCTCATTACCTTCAACTGGCAGAAGCAATGAACCATCCTAGTTTCTCAAAGTGCATGTGAGCTCAGTCATGTCTGACTCTATACAAGCCTGTCAGGCTCCTCTGTCCATGGAATTTTCCAGGCAAGAATACTGGAGTGGGTTGTCATTTTCTACTCCAGGGGTTCTTCCCAACCTAGGGATCGAACCCGTGTACCCCATATCTCCTACATTGGCAGGCAGATTCTTTACCACTGCACCACCTGGGAAGCCCCCTAGCTTCTCAAGAGAACCTCAATATTTTTTGTGAAAATCCAGTGTCAGATTTGGATAGCACTTCCCTAAGCAAAAGACTTTATTTTACATACATACACTTCTCCAGGGTGTAGTCATCAGGCAAACCCAGGTATTTATAGTTTCATTATGCCATTATCTGCTAAACCCAGTGGGATCACATGTTCTGCATCAAGTCCTCTTGTAGGTTTTGTGTGGACCTCAGCTGACCTCAGACACACCACAGTGGGTTACCTCCTTGTCTATAAAGACCATCTTAAAACCTTCCTTCAGAGTCCAAGGCCCACTGTTAGGTTTTCATCAATACATATCCAATCCCTGAGAAGGAGTTTGGTGCAAGGGAAACATCCTGCCTAGCACACCAGTCAATCAGAAAGTAATTCAAATACATTACCCTGTTTATATAGAAAGAGAAAAGAAAACTCTACAACCATCCTCACACCAAACATCTCCAGAACAGAATGACACTGAACCAGTATCATCCAAGCTGCCAATATCATCCTCAAGATGCCAAGAGAAGGGGAGATGGTCACAGGTGGGACTTCCCTATCACCTTCAACGCAGTTCACAGAGCCTTTCGTGAACTGACGACACATTTTCTCACCAGGTTCATCACTCTTACTCCCTCCCTTGCACCTGATGGTCCACTCTTACTGAATGCATAAGGTGCCCTCTCATCACATGATACTATCGTCCATCATCACTCCATATACCTGAAAAACAGGTATTTGTTGTTCCCTGTTAAAATTCACCCAACTTTGCCTTTAGAACTCAGCTGAAACATCCTTATCCTGAATGTTATCTGTACACTGAATATACTATACTCTAGTTGCAGGTTTATATGTTAATCTTGCATGCCACAATTTAAGCCCTTGGGCAAGGACTTTATAGCTCAATGCAGGTACATAGAAGGCTCTCAAAAGTTTTGTAGATATAACAGATATTGCTATTCTTAATAACTTAATAACTTACTGTACTTTTAATCTATTATCTTTTAATTAATTATTGATTTATAAGAAAACTATTAGCATATTATTTCCCTATCTTGTTTCTAGCTTACTGAAATTACTTAAAAATCATAATAGTTTCAAATGGTTCTCTTCAGTGTTTTTAAACCAAAAATTCATATCTACATAAGATATGTTAAATGTTACTTTTGAATACTGATATCTCCCACTTCTATTTCATAATTCATTGCATTTTCCATAAATTCAAGAATATGTTCAAACAATAATAGTGATTTCAGAGTCCCACTTTATTTCTGGTTTTAGGACAGCCACTGATATTTTCCCATTAAATATAATGCTGGCTGTTAGTCTTCAATAGTTAATTCAGTTAAAAAGCAAAAATTGTCAAAGTAAAAAGCCAAAATCAATTGCATTAGAACAAAATCACAAAACTATAGTAAACAAATAGTCAAGGTAAACCAAGCAAATGGGAACAAAGAATGCAAATGGATAATATTAATACCAAAGTAGACAAAGAAGCAGTTCATTGGCATATTTTTCTTGAACATGCGATACAGAGTTCCAGGTTGTTTAGCAGCAACTACTACAAAAATAATATTCTTTGCAGCCAAAGATGGAGAAGTTCTATGCATCCAGCAAAAACAAGACCAGTAGCTGACTGTGGCTCAGATCATGAACTCCTTATTGCCAAATTCGACTTAAATTGAAGAAAGTAGGGAAAACCACTAGACTATTCAGGTATGACCTAAATCAAATCCCTTATGATTATAAGTGGAAGTGACAAATAGATTCAAGGGATTAGATCTGATAAGACAGAGTGCCTGAAGAACTATGAACAGAGAGGTTCATGACATTGTACAGGAGGTAGTGATCAAGACCATCCCCAAGAAAAAGAAATGCAAAAAGGCAAAATGATTGTCTGAGGAGGCCTTACAAATAGCTAAGAAAGAATAGAAACTAAAGGCAAAGGAGAAAAGGAAAGATATACCCATTTGAATGCAGAGTTCCAAAGAATAGCAAGGAGAGATAAGAAAGCCTTCCTCAGTGATCAGTGCAAAGAAATACATGAAAACAACAGAATGGGAAAGACTAGAGATCTCTTCAAGAAAATTAGAGATACCAAGGGAACATTTTATGCGATGATGGACACAATACAGGACAGAAATGGTATGGACCTATCAGAAGCTGAAGATATTAAGAAGAGGTGGCAAGAAGACACAGAAGAACTATACAAAAAAGATCTTAATGACCCACACAATCATGATGGTGTGATCAGTCACCTAGAGCCAGACATCCTGGAATGTGAAGTCAAGTGGGCCTTAGGAAGTATCACTACGAACAAAGCTAGTGAAGGTGATGGAATTCCAGTTGAGCTATTTCAAATCCTAAAAGATGATGCTATGAAAGTGCTGCACTCAATATGCCAGCAAATTTGGAAAACTCACCAGTGGCCACAGGACTGGAAAAGGTCATTTTTCATTCCAATCCCAAAGAATGCTCAAACTACCTCACAATTGCACTCATCTCACACACTAGCAAAGTAATGCTCAAAATTCTCCAAGCAAGGCTTCAACAATACGTGAACCGAGAACTTCCAGATGTTCAAGCTGGATTTAGAAAAGGCAGAGGAACCAGAGATCAAATTGCCAACATCCACTGGATCACAGAAAAAGCAAGAGAGTTCCAGAAAAACATCTACTTCTGCTTTACTGACTATGCCAAAGCATGTGATTGTGTGGATCACCATAAACTGGGGAAATTTCTGAAAGAGATGGGAATACCAGACCACCTGACCTGCCCCCTGAGAAATCTGCGTGCAGGTCAAGAAGCAACAGTTAGAACCAGACATGGAACAATGGACTGGTTCCAAATGAGGAAAGGAGTACATCAAGGCTGTATATTGTCACCTTGGTTATTTAACTTATATGCAGAGTACATCATGCAAAGTGCTGGGCTAGATGAACCACAAGCTGGAATCAAGATTACCAGGAGAAATATTAATAACCTCAGATATGCAGATGACACCACCCATATGGCAGAAAGCAAAGAGGAACTCAAGCATCTCTTGATGAAAGTAAAAGAGGAGAGTGAAAAGTTGGCTTAAAACTGAACATTCAAAAAACTAAGATCATGGCATCCAATCCCATCACTTCACGGAAAATCGATGGGGAAACAATGGAAACAGTGACAGACTTTATTTGGCGGGGGGGCTCCAAAATCACTGCAGATGGTGACTGTAGCCATGAAATTAAAAGACACTTGCTCCTTGGAAGAAAAGCTATGACCAACCTAGACAGCATATTAAAAAGCAGAGACATTACTCTGCCAACAAAAGTCCATCTAGTCAAAGCTATGGCTTTTCCAGTAGTCATGTATGGATGTGAGAATTCGACCATAAAGAAAACTGAGCAATGAAGAATTGATGCTTTTGAACTGTGGTGTTGGAGAAGACTCTTGAGAGTCCCTTGGACTGAAAGGAAATCAAACCAGTCACTCCTAAAGCAAATCAGTCCTGACTATTCATTGGAAGGACTGATGCTGAAGCTGAAGCTCCAATACCTTGGCCACCTGATGTGAAGAACTGACTCATTGGAAAAGACCCTGATGCTGGGAAAGACTGAAGACAGGAGGAGAAGGGGGTGACAGAAGATGAGATGGTTGGATGGCATCAGCAGCTCGATTGACAGGAGTTTGAGCAAGCTCCGGGAGCTGGTGATGGACAGAGAAGCCTAGCAAGCTGCAGTCCATGGGGTCACAAAGAGTTGGACACAACTGAGCAACTGAACTTAACTGGAGAAAGGATTTGGGGTTAATTGTTTCTAAGGAAAAATCCATAGAGGATTGCTTAGAAAGAAAAGATTCTGTTTAAGATTATGAAATAGGCCACAAATTTAAATTTTGTTTATACTGTCCAGGATCTGACCTTTAAATCTTAGTACTTAAGCTAAGATTGGAAAACTGGAGTTAAGAGTTAGGGAGTCAGCCTGGGACATGAGGCAGAGGGTGCGGAGGGAGTAAAGAATTGTAACCTGATTAAGGAAACTCATGTACAGAAGCTGGTCATGAGAGTCGAGAGTCTTCAAGGCACTTCTCCAAATGGCTGGAGCTTGGAGTATGAAGGGTCAAACAGAGCAAATTGTACCTGAAGTGTAAGTTGTGCCTCCAAGTGTGTGGTGAGAGAAGAAAGCAGGAATATGGTATGAGAACGAACTAATCACTCTTAAGCGCTCCAACACTGAAAATGTATACCGTGATCTTATCTAAGTCATCCAGTACCATCTGAGGAAAGCTGAGTATGACCCAAAATTTGCTACAAGGGCTGTCAATGTCTCAACTGAGAGAAAAATACCACAACACTTACTAGGAAAGTCTGTGGCTGACAACCACTCAACACAAATTTTAATCCGTAAATGCTCAATAAATATTAGTTGGTTAACTGCATCCAAATATATAGAAATGAAAAGAATAGCAGTTAAATATGCATGCTTTGTTGCTCAGTCATATCTGACTCTTTCGCAATGCCATGGGCTGTAACCCACAAGGCTCTTCTGTCCACAGGATTTTCCAGGCAAGAATACTGGAATGGGTTGCCATCTCCGACTCCAGGCGTCTTCCCGAGCCAGGGATAGAATGAACCAGTATCTCCTGCGTCTCCTGCACTGCAGGTGGATTCTTCACCACTGTGCCGCCTGTGAAGCCCAGCAATGAAATGTACCTATGGCTTAAATTTAATTTCCAGACTTGTCTAAGATCTTTAACATTAAAATGAAACTGAAAGTTACAACCACAAAATATGCACATTTTACAAAGGATTTTTACAAAGGATTTTACAACCATAACAGTTTATCTTCAATGGCTCAGAAGGATCACTGAGGAGGGAAAAAAAAAGGGAAGATGGTCAAATGTCAGTACTTCTTTTCCAAATAGGAACAGAGGGTGCAACAGTGTAATTCATTACAAGTAAATCAAAGAAGTTGTGGACTAAACAGCCCATGAACACCAGACTAATCCGCCCCAAGTCAGTGAGTTACTGTGGGAGCTTGTGACCCCACTTAACATGAGTGTGTCTCGATTCCCCAATTTGTAAAGCAGGGTTAATAACTTTAACCTACTCCTCAGAGATAGTAGGTGTATTAACTATAATAACAATAAACTGATTAAAAACACAAATCATGAGGGTATTTTAGCATGAGCTGTAATTTCTCATAGCAAGAAATCTGACTTTCTTCTTCTCTAGAACTGTTCCAAATACTTCAGCTGATAATTTACAAGAATGAAGAATATATAGTGACCTTCCCTTTCAATGACTGAAGATATTCCCTGGACTGAGTCTGTTTTTTTAATAAAAACTTAACTTTTTTAGGTATAAAAAATGACTTTGATCCTATCTCAGCCCAGCAATTCAATGGATGGCAACTCAGCCAAGAAGATTTAAGAGCACTGTCCCCAACTTACAAGACTTCACTGAAAAAATATTCATTTAGCAGTTTGAGTTACCTTGACCTAGAATTTATTCCAGAAACAACAAGGGTGTAAATATAAAAGAGCTTTAGCCCACTAATCAAAATAAGCTTATCCCAGACAAATTTATTGAATACAGGGCTCGCCAATTCAATTGTCTACCTAAACTTCACAGTCACCAGAGTGCCCAGATAGTTTTCCTAAAACAATTAAGCTTATTGTGTCTCCAGAAATTAGCATTACAGGAAAACACTGAAGTTCATTACCAAGCACTCATCATCACAGTTACTAAACAGTCACCAGCATTTGTACTTTACGGAAATATTCACATTCCTATCACATCTGGAATGCTGCTGTTCTGGTGCAGGGAGCCAGTTACACAAAGATGAAGGGAATCTAAATCTGCACAATACACATCAGTGTTAAACCCTGGCTGGCTACAATTTATTACCACCCACAGACATATTACTTCTGTTGAAGAAAAACAGCCTAAAAAAAAAAATGGATTTTCTATAATCTGGCTACCCAGCTTCCCTTCAGTTTTCGAAAGATTACAACTTCCATTTTATGACATGACCACATTTTTTCCACTAACAGGCTAAAGATAAATCTCATTGCGTATAATGAGGGTGGGATCCCAGGACAGGAGAGTCATAAATCCCACCTCCAGAAGTGTCGTGAACCCTCCCAATCCATGACACAAGTGGCACTCAGAACAAGGCTTCCACCAGCTATGTGGCCACTGGACCACACAAAGTAGGTCAGAAAGTTCCCCAAATAGCAGCTTCTCGAACAGTGTTTCCAAGGACACAAAATACTGCTGCTTTCTACTGCCCTTCCTTCCAATTCACAAAGGAGAGAACTGTCCAATTATACTAATGCAATGCATCCTTCTGGAGTTATTCCAGCCTATTTTAGTGAAGAACTAAATCTGAAGAAGGAAACAGAAAACAAAAAGTGCCAAGAGTAAATGATACTGGATGATTTTCAAGTTTTTAACAAAGGTGTAACATTCATCACTTTGAAAGTTTTCATTCTTAAAAATATATTAAAATACAGTTGTTAAATTATAAAGTGGTAGGTTACATTACCATAAAATGCTGGGTTACTCTAACTACCTAGGTGATCACTGTTTCTAAAATAACTGGAGTTAAATTGAGGGAAAATTTAAAACAGAGCAGCAGTAATCATGAAATAAAATTAAATTCTTGTTATCCAGGCTAGATATCCAAGAATAATGAAAATGTGAAGAGAAAAGGAAAGGTTTAGATTGGTTTAAACAACTCATAAGAATGAAGGAAGTAAAGAATAAGTCTTTTTAATAAAAATAGAGCAACTTTTCCACTGGTACTCAAACAATACCAGATGGTCACTGGTAAAATCCTATCTTCTACATACATTTCAGAGAGGAATTTTTACATTTACTGGGACAATTTAAATAATATAAATGGATATAGGCAGTCAAAGCAGAAAGTATATCAGAAAAGTTTCCAAGTCTGATATTAAAAATGAAATTAACATAATATTATACTGTCTCCATGCTTCAGACTTTCTGTTCTGTCTTCAGAATACCTCACCAGTGTTCCTTCTGAGGTCCCTGCTATAGTATTTATCAGAAAAATGTATCCAGATGAAGAACTTTTTAATTTTCCTAGGGGAATGTTTAACTATAGTTTTGCACTGCATAAGATAAGCATGAAAGTATGTTAGCAAATACGATGGAAATGCTAATTAGAACATTAAGGCAATTTTTTCAATGCAAAATTTATATAAAAATAAGCATTACAGGTGGTGGAACATTGAAAGTTCATAAATCAGACTTTGCACATTTGGAGAAAAATGTGAAATATGTATTATTCTCTTATTTCTTAACTATATTAAGAGCATTATTAATTTGGCTAGAAATCTAAACTCACTGATCACCAATGAAAAATCAGAAACTGTTGGAAATACTAAACAAGAAGTCCCATGGTAAAGTGGTTTCTAATTTCTATTTTCAATTTCTAAAATATAATAAGAAGAGATCCTACATAAAAATCAGAATCTGAGTCTGCCTTGTCCTGTTCAATGTAAATGGTTAAATTTTCAGGTTCAGCTATCACTGTGGTAGAAACTGACAAACCACACCCCCCTCCTACTCTCTCCCCACACTCAGTGGAGTTTAAAAATTACTTTCAGGGGTTTCCCTGGTGGTTCAGGGATGAAGAATCCGCCTGCCAATTCAAGAGATACGGTGGGTTTGATCACTGGTCTGGGAAGATCCCACATGCTTCAGAGCAACAAAGCCACGCACCACTGCTGAGGCTGTGCTCTAGAGCCTGGGAACCACAACTACTGAAGCCCACCGCAACCACTGAAGCCCACCGCGACTACTGAAGCCCACCGCAACCACTGAAGCCCACTGCGACTACTGAAGCCAGAGCGCCCGGAAGCCCATGTGGCACAACAACAGAAGCCTGTACACCACAACTAGAGAGCAGCCCCACTCATGCAGCAACAAAGACCCAGCACAGCCGATAAATAAACTTATTTAAAATTTAAGTAATTAATTTTAAAAATTAAAATAAATAAAAATTAGACTTTTAAAAGAACACAGAAATGCTTTGTTGTTTACACATTAAGAGGAAAAAATAAATTCTGCCAGAGGAAGGATTACTCTGAATTTTAAAATCCTGGTGCTGAAAAGTTTATTAGAGATGCTATTTCTTTCACTATGGCAACTGAAGGAGAAGAGGACAACAGAGGATGAGATGGTTGGACGGCATCACTGACTCGATGGACATGAGTTTGAGCAAGCTCCAGGAGTTGGGGATGGACAGGGAAACCTGGCATCCTGCAGTCCATGGGGTCGCAAAGAACTGGACATGACTGAGCAACTGAACGCAACTGAAGGAATTCATAAACAAGACTTTAATCTTGACTTTCAGTGTTCTCATTGGATAGCTATGGGTTCAATGTGATCATTGTAGGAGTTATAATTTTGATTCCAAAGTTAGTTTTCATAAGTCATTGTTTATGGACATAGTAAATGCAATTAGTTCAGTCAATGGAATTCGAAAAGGACACACTCCCTTGTCTCCCTCCTTTAAACAAGTTCACACCCTACTGTAGCACAAAATTTGTCAATAGGATCCACTGAATTCTTTTTTTCTAATACCAATGAGTTGTTTTTCTTTTTTTTAAGTACTAATGTGAGTAACTCAGATGGAATCCACCTGCAATGTGGAAGACGTGCGTTCAATTCCTGGGTTAGGCAGATCCCCTGGAGAAGGGAACAGCTACCCACTCCAGTATTCTGGCATGGAGAATTCCACGGACTGTGTAGTCCATGGGGTCACAAAGAGTCAGACATGACTGAGTGACTTTCACTTTCACTAGTGTGAGTTAGCATTCTGTTCAGTTGGCACATATTTATGAAATAATTTCTTATTCATTAACAACTTTTACAATTTCATTGTTACCTTGGCAATTGCTACAAATATGTGTCAGTGATCTCCTCCAAACAAGGGAACATGCTAGGGATAGCTCATTATTCCATCTTTACTCACAATAAATTGGCTGGTTTCTTTCTCCCACATTTATGTCATCACCCAACTATCAGAACCACTTAGAATGTTGACAGGGGAGATCGGTCCTTTATAGTTCTAGACTTATGGATATGCTCATAAACCAGAGATCCCTTAATAATAACAATTACCATCTCTTGAGCACTGTGATGGTCAAGTCACTTATCTTCTCTGCCTCTCTGGGCCCTACAAGGCTAACCTCTGTGGACTGCTTGATCCAGGTTTGGAGCCCTCAGTTTCACCCACAGAAACCATACACAGGCGATCAGAAGGCAGGAAAACAGAGGTAGGGGATTCTTCTCTGCTAATTCTCTGCTTTAGTCCAAGACTCTGGAAGTAGCTGCCTTCTCCCAAGGCCATAGCTGTCCCCTCTCACCAGGCTCTGATAACAATATCCTGCTATTGCAATTCTCAGGCTGCTTCATCACTCTTACTGTGCTTTCTTAATCCTGCTCACCTCTGTGTACAGTCTACTAATATCTATGCAATTTGAACCATTTGTGGAAGACACAGTTCTAAAATGGTACCAAAAATTCTTGCTGCCCCGTATGCACACCTTATATAATCCCCTCCTCTTGAGTGTGGGTGGACCTTCCCTGGTAGCTCAGGTGGTAAAGAATCTGCCTGTCATGCAGGAAACCCTGGTTCAATTCCTGGATCAGGAAGATCCCCTGGAGAAGATACAGGCTACCCACTCCAGTATCCTTGGGCTTCTCTGGTGGCTCAGCTGGTGAAGAATCCCCCTGAAATACAGGAGTCCTGGGTTCGATCCCTGGATTGGGAAGATCCCCTGGAGAAGAGAACAGCTACCCACTCCAATATTCTGGCCCTGTGTACAGCCCATGGGGTTGCAAAGAGTCAGACATGACTGAGTGACTTTCACTGAGTGTGGGTGAGTCTAGTCTAGCCTAATCAAATTAGCCCTTTAAAAAGAGGGTCTAGGGTGCAGAGATAAAAGGAATCAGAGAGATTCAAAGCTGGAGCAGATTCTTTTCTGAAGTCCTTGAACGAACAAACTGCCGTATTATGGAAATGGCCACACGGCCAGGAATGGCAGGCAAACTTGAGGAGCTGAGAGTCACCCCAGCAGACAGCCAGCAACAAAGCAGGATCTCATTCCTATAACTACAACCAGGAGATGCTTGGACAAGGACCCCAGCTCCAGATAAGATCACAACTCTGGCCAACACCTTCATTTCAATTTTGTGAGTCCCTGAGCAGTAAACCTAGCTAACTCATACCTGACTTGTCCCACAAAAACTGTGAGATAACAAATGCACAGCTACTATAATTGCTACACAACTATATCACACAGTTTATTAAATAGAAATTCCATTGCTTTAATAATTTCATGGACTTATAAGATATATATCCTTTTTCTATTAACATTTCATACCCTTTCTCATTTCAAGGACTTAAAGTAACTAAGGTTTCCATATTATTCTACAGGTCAAACTTTTCTAAAAAAAAATCCACTCAAAGTTTGTCTACATTAGTGATTTTGTATTGTCTTGAAAACTGATTTCTTAACATCATTTGAATGAATTATGACTCTAAATATTAAAAAATCTTTATCTTCCTTAGGCAACTCTATAACTAGCAAGTTGTACAGTTCTGGTTCAATATCCCTTTTCTTTCCTCCTATTCCTGTAACTGTTTCAAAATTAGGTGAATGGCTGGCTAACTCCTTTCATAAATCAAATAACATTCTTCCTGTGATTTCAATGGAATAAGTCAAGCTTCAGAAACTAGCATAGATACTTACAGTCACAATGTTCCGGGAACCCCAAGGAATGAAAGGCTCTATGAAAAAGGTCTATATAAGTCACATTCCCACCCAGCATAATCACAGGCTCTGCTGCTGCAAAACAATGTCTGAATTCTAAATCAGTCTTCAATTATCAGAGCTGTCACTCTTTTCCTTGATGTATTTCCTGCCCCAGCAAAGTTCCTAATCTTACTGCTATTGCTTCAAAGTTCTCAATTCTTACCCTCAGAATTTTTCCAGAGAACAGAAAGTTTTCATGAAACAATGACTACTAGTGGATGCTGAGATAAGGAGAGGACTCTTCCTCTAATATATTCAATTACTTCCTCTCTCTTGGGACTTGCTCCAAGAAAATTTAAACATCCTCAAGTGGTTCAGGAGAAGGCAATGGCAACCTACTCCAGTACTCTTGCCTGGAAAATCCCATGGATGGAGGAGCCTGGTAGGCTGCAGTCCATGGGTCAGTAAGAGTCAGACATGACTGAGCGACTTCACTTTCACTTGTCACTTTCATGCATTGGAGAAGGAAATGGCAACCCACTCCAGTGTTCTTGCCTGGAGAATCCCAGGGACGGGGGAGCCTGATGAGCTGCCATCTATGGGGTCGCACAAAGTCAGACACGACTGAAGCGACAGCAACAGCAGCAACAAGAGTTTCAATATTTTTAATATTTTTAATATTTTTTTTAAAAACCCCTCTCATGCCTATATAGACCTTTATCTTGTATCCATTTCTCAGGCAAACTTCTGGAATCATCCATATTTACGTTACCCATTTCCTCTTGACCCATTCATTTCAGCTTATGCCTCCACTGCTCTACTAAAACAATATTTACGATGGTTACCAATGAGCTCCACATTTTTAAACCCAAAGACTGTTTCTTACTCTTCACTGTATTTGCTATTTCAGAAGCATTCTTCTTGAAATTTATCTTCCTTTCATCTCTGGAACACATTCCCCTGGCTTTCTTCCTTCCTCTCTAGTTCATATTTATTTGGCCATCATTATTTGTAGGCCTTCCGATCTGTCCTGTGTTGTGCTTAATCACTCAGTCGTGTCTGACTCTTTGCAACTCCATAGAATGTAGCCCGCCAGGCTCCTCTGTCCATGGGATTCTCCAGGCCAGAATCCTGGAGTGGGTTGCCATGCCCTCCTCCAGGGATCTTCGCAACCCAGGAATCAAACCTAGGTCTCCAGCATTGCAGGCAGATTCTTTACCATCTGAGCCACCAGGGAAGCCCAAGAATACTGGAATGGATAGGCTATCCCTTCTCCAGGTGAACTTCCCGACCCAGGAATTGAACCAGGGTCTCCTGCATTGCAGGCAGATTCTTTACCAGCTGAGCTACCCAGGAAATCCTCCTTCTGGTCTACCAGCCACTATAAATGTTCACAAAGAGAAATCCTAGGGTTGATCCTTGAGAATCACCTTTGGAATCTCCCTCTTCAAGTCTGATTAATTTTGCCTCTTAGTTTTCAAATCCATATACTTCTTCCCTTGTCCATTATCATCTCCTCTCATCCAAGCTATAATTATCTTTTCCTTACTACTACCAACAGCCTCTTAGTTGACCTCTTCAAGTGACCCATCTCCCCTCTAAGATATTTTCTTCAATGAGGCCAGAGGGAGATTTTAAACATACAGTCTGAGCACACTATCCTATCCCCTTTAAATAAGTATTTCCATGGCTTACTATTGCTTTTAGAGTAAAAGCCTTTAAAGGACTTCTGTGTTCTTTAAATCATCTGCACTTTCAGCTTGCTGTCTAACTACTGTCACTCTGCATCATTTTCTCTCCATTTTGCATTTCTGTGGTTCCTTGAATAGTCAGTATTCCTCCATAGTCTTAGCAACAGCTGTGTCCCCTGTAAAAAAAAAAATTCTCACCTCTCAATTTACTCAATAATAGTCACTCCTTCAGGGAAGCCTTCTCTGACCTCTCAGCATCATCATATTCTTTAGTTCTGTCTCTTGTAATTATCTGAAATGCCATTAATTATATTAATTACCATGATCTTTCGAATGTTTACCTAAAGTTTGTCTCTCAACTGAATTATAGGTTTCTTGAGAAAAGGAGCTGTGTACATTTGTTTATAGTTGCAGTATTTACTCAGTACAGTGCCCAGAAGATGTTTTAAGAGAAAAGCATTCAATAAATTTCTGAGTAAGTGAAAGAAAAATATTAAAGCCATGCAAGGGAGATTGGCAGAGACTAACATCATAAGAAATGATGTGAGAAGTTCAGAAAAAAAAAACTTTTTTTAAGTTTTGTTTTTCACAAAGATGCACCAAATATTTTGTGAATGTTTATTAAGGGAACAAAATGGTGGATTGAGATGTCTATGTATAACTCATAATGCCTCCAGGTCTAAGTACACTAACCGGAAAAACAGCACTAGGAGTTTTTAAAAACTAGCATTCAGGGACTTTTGACTAGAGTCTTTCTTGTGTGGACCCTAATATGGCCCTCTTCCAGCCAAGCCTCTCCCCACAGAATGAGAAGGGCCTGTGGTCAAGGGGATGAACACCCTCTAGATATCACTCCATGTGCCCACATATCCCTGAGCTGGAACCTGCATATGCTTCTTCCTGGGTCCATTCTCCAAAGGGCAGAAAGCACCATGGGTGACATGTCCTCAGGTCTGACACAGGGCCATGGGATGACTGTCATAGGGTAGAGTGGAGGTGGCAGTCAGAGCCTGGACTCAGGCTGGCGTGTCTAAAACCATCTACCAGAAAAGTCCCTCCCGGACGGCACTGAGGCAGGGCGGGAAGACTATGGGGCCAGACAGCTAGCCAGGGGGTTTCATTTGTGCTAAGTAAGTGAAAGAGAAAATAGAATTAAAGCTATTCAAATACTGGGGGAGGCCCACTAATTGGGTATCTATTCTAATAATAAAACTGACTTCCATCTCTCCCCTTCTGTTCCAATCACTAGGCCAGAACATTCTTCACGGCCTTCTCTCCTTCAATAATTTACAAGGCAATTTTTTTTGTCTACCTGGCTGAATACAATCTTCTCTTATAAGCCCTCAAAGCTTTCTACCATAGAGTGCCAACTTGCATAGTCTCTACAGTCGCTGAAAACTGTCTCTTCCTATCACGTCCATTTACACACATGCACACACGTCACATTCCCAGCTCTGTGCTTTTACCTCTGCTACTCTTGCCCCCAGTATGTCTACCCTGCTCAATCTTTCCAAAACCATGCCCACATTTCAGAACTTTGCTGACAGTCTATCTCAGCACACCTCTGCGATTCCCCAAAGCACACACTGAATATTCCTGTCCCTGAATTTCCATAGTCAAGATATCATACTTTCCATTATGGGTAACATCATCAGAAATCCAGCTGTTTAAACTCCATTAATTTTTTAACAATGTCAAGGAACTTATTAACTAATCAGAAATAGGGATTGAAAAAGCAGTCCCTGGTACAGTGAATTTTATTTAGATATAAGTGCCAATTGAAATTCAAACATATGGAGGCTAAACAACACGCTTCTGAATAACCAATGAATCATAGAAGAAATCAAAATATGCATAGAAATGAATGAAAATGAAAGCACAACAACCCAAAACCTATGGGACACTGTAAAAGCAGTGCTAAGGGGAAGATTCATAGCATTACAGGCCTACCTCAAGAAACAAGAAAAAAGTCAAATAAATAACCCAACTCTACACCTAAAGCAATAGAGAAGGAAGAAATGAAGAACCCCAGGGTTAGTAGAAGGAAAGAAATCTTAAAAATTAGGGCAGAAATAAATGCAAAAGAAACTAGAGAGACCATAGCAAAAATCAACAAAGCTAAAAGCTGGTTTTTTGAAAAAATAAACAAAATTGACAAACCATTAGCAAGACTCATTAAGAAACAAAGGGAGAAGAACCAAATTAACAAAATTAGAAACAAAAATGGAGAGATCACAACAGACAACACTGAAATACAAAGGATCATAAGAGACTACTACCAGCAGCTCTATGCCAATAAAATGGACAACTTGGAAGAAATGGACAAGTTCTTAGAGAAGTATAACTTTCCAAAACTGAACCAGGAAGAAATAGAAGATCTTAACAAACCCATCACAAGCAAGGAAATCGAAACTGTAATCAGAAATCTTCCAGCAAACCAAAGCCCAGGACCAGACGGCTTCACAGCTGAATTCTACCAAAAATTTAGAGAAGAGCTAACACCTATCTTACTCAAACTCTTCCAGAAAATTGCAGAAGAAGGTAAACTTCCAAACTCATTCTATGAGGCCACCATCACCCTAATTCCAAAACCAGACAAAGATGCCACAAAAAAAGAAAACTACAGGCCAATATCACTGATGAACATGGATGCAAAAATCCTTAACAAAATTCTAGCAAACAGAATCCAACAACATATTAAAAAAATCATACATCATGACCAAGTGGGCTTTATCCCAGGAATGCAAGGATTCTTTAATATCCACAAATCAATCAATGTGATACACCACATTAACAAATTGAAAGATAAAAACCATATGATTATCTCAATAGATGCAGAAAAAGCCTTTGACAAAATTCAACATCCATTTATGGTTAAAACTCTCCAGAAAGCAGGAATAGAAGGAACATACCTCAACATAATAAAAGCTATATATGACAAACCCATAGCAAGCATCACCCTCAATGGTGAAAAATTGAAAGCATTTCCCCTAAAATCAGGAACAAGACAAGGGTGCCCACTCTCACCACTCCTATTCAGCATAGTTTTGGAAGTGTTGGCCACAGCAATCAGGGCAGAAAAAGAAGTAAAAGAATCCAGATAGGAAAAGAAGAAGTGAAACTCTCTCTGTTTGCAGATGACATGATCCTCTACATAGAAGACCCTAAAGACTCTACCAGAAAATTACTAGAGCTAATCAACGAATACAGTAAAGTTGCAGGATATAAAATTAACACACAGAAATCTCTTGCATTCTTATACACTAACAATGAGAAAACAGAAAGAGAAATTAAGGAAACAATACCATTCACCATTGCAACAAAAAGAATAAAATACTTAGGAGTATATCTACCTAAAGAAACAAAAGACCTATACATAGAAAACTATAAATCACTGATGAAAGAAATCAAAGAGGACATAAATAGATGGAGAAATATACTGTGTTCATGGATTAGAAGAATCAATATTGTCAAAATGGCTATACTACCCAAAGCAGTCTATAGATTCAATGCAATCCCTATCAAGCTACCAACGGTATTTTTCACAGAACTAGAACAAATAATTTCACAATTTGTGTGGAAATACAAAAAAAACCTCGAATAGCCAAAGCAATCTTGATAAGGAAGAATGGAACTGGAGGAATCAATCTGCCTGACTTCAGACTATACTACAAAGCCACAGTCATCAAGACAGTATGGTACTGGCACAAAGACAGAAATATAGATCAATGGAAGAGAATAGAAAGCCCAGAGATAAATCCACGAACCTATGGTCACCTTATCTTCGACAAAGGAGGCAAGGATATACAATGGAAAAAAGACAACCTCTTTAACAAGTGGTGCTGGGAAAACTGGTCAACCACTTGTAAAAGAATGAAACTAGAACACTTTCTAACACTATACACAAAAATAAACTCAAAATGGATTAAAGATCTAAATGTAAGACCAGAAACTATAAAACTCCTAGAGGAGAACATAGGCAAAACACTCTCCGACATAAATCACAGCAGGATCCTCTATGACCCACATCCCAGAATATTAGAAACAAAAGCAAAAATAAACAAATGGGACCTAATAAAACTTAAAAGCTTTTGCACAACAAAGGAAACTATAAGCAAGGTGAAAAGACAGCCCTCAGATTGGGAGAAAATAATAGCAAATGAAGCAACAGACAAAGGATTAATCTCAAAAATATACGAGCAACTCCTCCAGCTCAACTCCAGAAAAATAAATGACCCAATCAAAAAATGGGCCAAAGAACTCAACAGACATTTCTCCAAGGAAGACATACAGATGGCTAAAAAACACATGAAAAATGCTCAACATCACTCATTATCAGAGAAATACAAATCAAAACCACAATGAGGTACCATTACACACCAGTCAGGATGGCTGCTATCCAAAAGTCTACAAGCAATAAATGCTGGAGAGGGTGTGGAGAAAAGGGAACCCTCTTACTCTGTTGGTGGGAATGCAAACTAGTACAGCCGCTATGGAAAACAGTGTGGAGATTTCTTTAAAAACTGGAAATAAAACTGCCATATGACCCAGCAATCCCACTTCTGGGCATACACACCAAGGAAACCAGATCTGAAAGAGACACGTGCACCCCAATGTTCATTGCAGCACTGTTTATCATAGCCAGAACATGGAAGCAACCTAGATGCCCATCAGCAGACGAATGGATGAGGAAGCTGTGGTACATACACACTATGGAATATTACTCAGCCATTAAAAAGAATTTATTTGAATCAGTTCTAATGAGATGGATGAAACTGGAGCCTATTATACAGAGTGAAGTAAGCCAGAAAGATAAAGACCATTACAGTATACTAACACATATATATGGAATTTAGAAAGATGGTAATGATAACCCTATATGCAAAACAGAAAAAGAGACACAGCTGTACAGAACAGACTTGTGGACTCTGTGGGAGAAGGCGAGGGTGGGATGTTTCAAGAGAACAGCATCGAAACATGTATATTATCTAGGGTGAAACAGATCACCAGCCCAGGTTGGGTGCATGAGACAAGTGCTCGGACCTGGTGCACTGGGAAGACCCAGAGGGATTGGGTGGAGAGGGAGGTGGGAGGGGGGATCGGGATGGGGAATACATGTAAATCCATGGCTGATTCATGTCAATGTATGACAAAAACCACTACAATATTGTGAGGTAATTAGCCTCCAACTAATAAAAAAATAAAAAGAAAAAAGAAAAAAAAATAAAATAACTATACTTTAGTATGAAGTAAAAATTTAAAAATAAAATAAAAGTCCAGTAATAGAGATTGAGTAAATAAACTTTGGTACATTAAAAAAAAAGAAATAAGTGCCAATTGAGGCTCAGCATTCATCGTTAATTGTTTTTTACCAAGTGAGTGAGAACTCTGGCGTTTAATAAGTTGAGTTAGCTTTAAAAGAATTAGGGCATTTTTCAGCCAGGATATATCTCAATTCTAACTCCAGATCCTCCTCACCAGGAGGAGGAGGATGCTTCTTGGTGTCTCTCTGAACAGATTCACAAAAGAAAACATACTTTCATGGAGCTTCTCTAAGACAAACAAAAGCATAGTCCAGGGACTTGCCACAAAGCAAGGATTTTCAGGGGAGTTTTGACACTGATTTCCACCTACAGAATTCCAAGAAATACTTCTGGATGTGCAGTTTATTTTCAATTCATTCAGTTCTTTCTGAAACTCACCTTCCTCCTCCACATGCAAAAGACTTTACTAAGCCAGGCATCTAATAAAAGCTCAGTAAATTCCTGCTGCTTAAGTCAATTGAGGTATTTATGAAATTATAGTATTTCAATGCCACCCTTAATTGCAATTACCTACCAAGTCGTGGGCAGCTGAAATACTTAGCTCTTAATAGACTTGCAAACAAAGGCAAACCATGAAAACATCTTTGGATTCTTTTCTTCTTTAAAAAACAGCACTAATAGATTATAGATGCTCCTTTAATAAATGTTTCCCAACATGCTATTTACTATATTTTTCAGTGATAAGTATACATAATAAGTCACTTCCTGACAAGTGCATCTAGCAATTTACTTATAACATCTAATAAGGAAATCCAATAACTCACAAAACCATCAGGGGAAAAAAAACACAATTCTATTGTAGAGGAAAATCTTTTTTTTTTTTTTTTGGTTCACCCATCACTACCAGTCTGGCATATTATGCACATCTTCACTTTCTCAACTTGCACTTTTATGTTTTTGATTGACTAAATTCCAGTCAAAAGAGGAAAAAGGAAGTAAATATTCCCTAAATAAATCTGGACAAAAATTATTCTTATATTTTTCTCTTATTGTGAAATAAGCAAATTGAAATTTTGAGAATCTATTTTTTATAGATTATTTTGATTTTAAAAAAAGCTGCTTGTGTTCTTTACTAAAATGCACCTATTTACCAGCAGGTAAAGAAAATAGACAATCTTGCTCTTTTTCTACTCTGACAATATATTACATTATATGCAGTAGCCTCATTGAGTTTCAGTGCTTTAATGTCTTATTTATTTATTATTTTACACATACACACATGCACTTCCTATTCTCTAGTCCAAACCACTAGAAACTGTGAGCTGGTGACATCTTGCTGCTATTAAATGAAAAAAAAAAAAAAAAGACAAGACTCTCTGCTTGCCTGACAGACAGACAGATGTTCGGTCATTTTTAAATTTTTTTCTGTACATGACATGCTTTAAAAATCTTATCAATTTCTCAGCAATGAAAATTTTCTTTTCTTGAAGTTCCTCTTCAGACTTCATTCTTCAAAGTCTTCTAGATGAGTCTAGGCAATGAAGAGGATATGAGAAGGCAGACCATGGTGTCAACCTTAGTTAAATGTTTTCAAGTATATGAGAAAGGTATCATCTCTGGAAGAATCAACCAGATAAGGAGGTTTTCATGACTTTAAGAGGGTTTCACTGTTGGGATTTCAGACTAGTGAGAAATCTCCCTATGTATAAAAACACAAGAGTTAATTTGAATTAGGACATGCACTGTCCTTTTGAACAACTCAAACTCTTTCCCTACCTTAAAATTATTATAACTATTCCTGTGCATCTGTCATTGGTAAATCTTATCTTAAAACCTCTGCACAAGTAAACTGTTCATCAAAAACACTAGAAACAATTTGTTATAAGAGAATATAACAAACTATGAATTAAAAATGTTTCAAAGGAACTTCCTTGAAAGTCAAGTGGTTAAGACTCTGCACTTCCAATGCAACAGGTGCAGATTCAGTCCCTAGTTGAAGATCCCACATACCTTGCAGCCAACAAATCAAAATATAAAACAGAAGCAAAATTATAATAATTAATAAATATTTAAGAATGGTCCACATTAAAAAAAATTTTTAAGTGTTTCGAATATGAAAACAAGGCCGGAAATGTTACATTCTCTGAAGTGAGAAATAAAAGAGCCACCCTAAAAAGAATGGTTATTTAAATGAGATTACCATCAGTTCATTTCAGCCGCTCATCTGTAACCAGCTCTTTGCAGCCCCATGGACTGTGGCATGCCAGGCTCTCCTGTCCATCACCAACTCCCAGAGCTTGCTCAAACTCATGTCCATCATTGTTCTCAATTTAGTAAGGTGGTCAAGGTTGACATCAGGCAAGTAACTGACATATAACTTATTAAACAAATCAACAAAGGAGTATCTACTCAGAGTTTACATTGACAGTATGAGATAGAGCTACATATTGAAATGTAAAACACAGAGCAGAGGTCTGCAGAGACGGTTAAAGTAAGGGAGATCTTGAAGTAAGAATTTGTCAGTTTCCACAGGTACCCGGGATAGAGCATCTGTTTTCATAGGCAGAAATATCCCTGATGTGCAGAACAGTGATCCATACTACTGACCTAGATTACTGTAGATGCACCTTATGATTATCTGATCCCCTGGCTTTAGAATCACTCGTTCATTCAATAGCTCTCTTAAGTGTTGACTTCATGAACAGCCACATAATACATGAAGAGAGTACCAGGAACGAGATGCTCAAAGAAAGTCCAATTTGGACAGAGAAGGAGACTAGTACTCAGACAGTTTCAAAGCACTTTGATAACTCTGCTGACTGAGTCACCTGTTGCTGTATATTGTCTCTCCCGAGGGCCTACAGTGTGGTCTTGGTTCTTGAATCAGACATAACTTCTATGAGAATTTAATAAAGCAGCATTCTGTTAATCAGCAAGTTCCCTGCAAATGCACTAACAAGAGTCAAACTCTCTGCAGGCAAATACATCCCATTTAATTTCTGCATATGCAAAGTTGAGGTCCAGGCTCCAAACCCATGAGGACTCCATTCCATGAGGTTCTACCTGAAGCAGCCAAATATCTCTCAGTTGCAGCAAAACCCACGTATCAGCAACAGCTCTCACATGACAAGATTTCAATTATCCAATAATATACCCCTAAGTCCTGTTATAAATGCACATGGACTTTCAGTTCCTTCTTTACCAGTGATTCTCCAACTTTAGAGAGGATAACATTCTTCTCCAGAGGTTATCTTAAATGCAGAATCCTAAGTCCCATACTAAGTGAGTGAGATCCAGAAAGTCTGGGAGAGGGCCCAGAAGTACCTTTTTAAACACTCAAGGTGATTCTGATATGACTAAGAAACATTCTTCACTATAAACACTAAAAATGGTGTTCATAAATTTAGCTCAAATGCATCAATGTGGAGGTATTAAGTGACCTTTGTAATCTTTGTAATAGCAATTATAGACCCATTACTATTACAGTTTAGAAACTGAATCCAGACACTGCAGGATAGGGCCTGCTTAGTTCCAGACATCTGCTCCTTATTCCCCGGCCCTACCAGACAGAACATCTGGCCTGCTATGCCACTCTGTATTTCAAGTCATGCTCTTAGCTCTTACTGGTAACCTCTCCCAGGCAATTCAAACTCATAACAATTCTTTTTGAATCCTGCTCATCTCTGGCCCTTGGTGTAGATTATTCCTCATAACATATGCTTGCACAAATGTTTTTTATTGTTTTACTGTTGTACCAGCTTCCCTGGTGACTCAGGTAATAAAGAATCTGCCTGCAATACAGAAGACCCTGGTTCGATCCCTAAATTGAGAAGAACCCCTGGATTGAGAAATGGCAACCCACCTCAGTATTCTTGCCTGGAAAATTCCATGGACAGAGTGGTCTGGCAGACTACAGTCCATGGGGTCACAAAGAGTCAGACACGGCCGAGCAACTAACACCTTCTTCACTTTCATTGTTGTATCTGGTCTGGATGTTGGAGATGGAAATAACACACAAAATTATTTCATTATTTTTAGATCCAAGTGAAGGGCACAAGTTAGAAACTTTGGTGGTTCATTAGTAAAGAAACCACCTGCCAATGTAGGAGACAACGGTTTAATCCCTGGGTCAGGAAGATCCCCTAGAGAAGAAAATGGCAATCCATTCCAGTATTCTTGCCTGGGAAATCCCATGGACAAAGGAGCCAGGCTACCGTCCATGGAGTCACAAGAGAGTCAGATATGACTTAGCAACTAACACCAACAAAAGGAATCCACCCTCCCTCTGACACTAGGCTGGAATATAGCCCCTGAGCTCCTTGCCAATGTTTGTCCTTCTAAACTAACTCCATCCTGTTCCCATGAGATACACACTTGGTCTAGCCATGAGCAATTTTAATATTACAAAGTGATTCTATGTGACTAGAGATAGTAGTGAAACATGAAACGCTAGGTCTAAAGGTTGTAGATACAGTACTAGTGTTCTTATTAGAAATGATAGAAAACCTTACGGCTTCTGAGTAAGCCATGTGAAAATAGCAAAATGCTGAGAGAAGACTTCAACTCTTGCCTTAGAAGTGGTAGCATGAAGACAGTGCCAATGACAGAGATGCCAAATACTCTCCCTTTTAAAGAAATGTGCAGAAAATTGAGAGCCAGATCCCCCTCTTCCATGGCTACTAAGAACGAACCAAACTACCCTGAAGTCCCCTGGTGATCACTCCAATCCCCAGACCCTCTCCCCAACCCAGGCCGAGAAGCAACCCACTACCGGGGAACAGTAAGCATTATTAGTAAGGAAGGGTTCCAGCTTTCCAACCACCCACCTGTTAGCTGACTGTCTCCCTGAGCTTCATATGCTGCATGGTACTTGACGGCCCAACTGAAGACATTTCCAGGCACTGCACAAAGATGCCGTCCAAGAGACAACAGGTCAATTTCAACAGTTTCCATCTTTGCCAATATAGCATGGCAATGATTGAATGTTAACTCCCATAGCCTGAAACACACCTTTCTTTCACACAGATTTTATAAACCTGTGACTGAGTCAAACATTTAAGTTATTTTTCCACTACATCAATTCATCCCTTTAAACCCCTGCCCTTCTAGGGGTTGGCTAATCCAGAGAACAGAAATACCCTACTTGCTTAGTAAATTGCTTACAGGTCTGGTGGCACCAAGGTTAACACTGCATTGAGAAGCGCAGCCGCTATAGGGCACTCTTCTTGGCAGATGTGCCAGTGGAGAGATTTTTGAGGTTGGTGCCACACTAACCCTCAAGTGAATTAGAAAAAGAGTCGGATGCTTTTACCATTGTCCAGAAGTAATTTAAGAGAAGACTAGAAATGAAGCCCCATCTTTCTGGTTTGCGATAATAAATAGAGAAAAGGGATTCTAGATTTAGTAGCCTGGTGGCTCTGAATGAGCCAAATGACTTTGACAATCCATCTTGTGTTATCCATTAAACAAAAATGATGCTCTTAAGATTTCAGACACACATTCTATCATTGTCATCCACACATGTTAAGAAGAGAGCAAGACTCCATTTATTTCCAGAATTTCTTCAGTGAAAGATGCTATGTGTGATGCAGCATTCACTGACACATCAATTCACAATTGCTTGTGATTGTCCCAGAAATGTAAAGCTTCAAACAATATAAAATAGAGATGGATCTTTGTCACAAAATACAGGATAATGATTCATTTGAGTGTCTCTTACCTTCTTAGTTTTTGGTAACTTAGTATGTATACGTGTCTAACCTGCATCCCATTTCCATCCAGACCATGATCTGGGCCATGTTAGGCCAAACACCTCAGCGTATGGCAGCTATAATGTTAAGGGCCAACTGCATTGAACTCTGAATCATCTAGACTGGGTTCATGGCATTGCTTGATCACTTACCAGCTGGGTAGCCTCAAGCCCACAGTTTAAAAATTCTCAAAGACTCAAGATTCCCCACTTACAAAATTCAGACAACGCTTTAACTCTTTGGATCATTAGGGGATTTTAAGTTAGAAAATATTTACAGAAATACCTAGTATAGTTGTTCCCAAGCACAGAAGCCCACTAATTAATCTTCCCCAAAATCTATGAATAAGTGTATCTTTCTAAGTTATTTTCCATGATACACATTCTTTTTCCTTCTTTACCTGCTGTAGATGTTAAAGTTGCCAAGTACAAATGAAGTGACCCTCGTCAAGCAATAAAGAAACAAATTCTCCAGCAGCTATTTCCTGTCTGACAGTTGGTGTGCTTCACTGACTGTACTGTTTAGCCTCGAAACCTTCATCCTAAGTGTCATTTGGTTTTAACTTTGCAATAAGGTAATTATAGTGCTGGGCTTATTAAAAACAGACTCCATCACAGGAGACTTTGACGGATGTTGGTGGAAGTTCCGGCTTGACAGGCAAGGGGGATGAGCAAGTGGATGGCAGAGCTAAAGACATTATATTGCAAATGCTGTTTATTTTCTGTCAACTATAAACTATGCAGTAAATAACACATTATAAAAGAGATCCAGAAATAACATTAAGCTAAAATGGAACCATCAATTATTCTCTCTTCTTTAGCTTTCAGAAAATTTTTTTCCCGTTCACTATTGGCAATTTTTTTCTTTATTCGTTAATTGCTTTTTTCCATGACTCCCCTGTTCTGCTCCAGTGCCTATAAATCACTGCAGAAAAGATAAAATGTTACTATTATGAAATGAGTATAAAAATGGTTTTTAAATAAATTTACTTTTGCCATGGAGCCAAATTTATCTAACCTTTAAGGGAAAGTTTAAAGTTTCTACTGAGAACATAGTAAACTCTTTGGGGCAGAGTGCATTTATTTTTAGCACTCACACTATTTTAGGCAGTAGACAGAGTCCAGAATTGAAGGAGTCACTTTGCAGTGAGTTTTGAGATGTAAATTTCAAATATACTATGAGAGGAAGTTCAAGGTTTTACTCTAAGGAGTGACTTTGAAACATATTCACCTACAGTAGTGAATCATACAGTATTTTGGATTAGCTGGCAGCAACAGAAGGATGATAATAAATGGAGCAGACAGGAAGGAGAGAAAGAAAAGGATATATGAAAATTGATCTCTAACTTAACTCAATTCCCCACTGGCAGTCATGCCCACATCCAAGACTGAGGAAGCTACTCCAGTTTCCCTTGTGTGAGGGCCCAAGGTTCATATTAGATCAGTAAGTAGCTTCTGAAAATCTACCACATGTGCAGCATCACGCTAAATGCCATTTTTATCAAAACCACAATGAGGTATCTCACACTGGTCAGAATGGCCACCATCAAAAAGTCTACAAACAATAAATGCTGGAGAGGGTATGGAGAAAAGGGAATCCTCTTTCACCGCTGGTGGGAATGCAAACTAGTACAACCACTATGGAGAACAGTGTGGAGATTCCTTAAAAAACTGGAAATAGAATAGCAATATAACAGAGTAATCCCACTGCTGGGCATACACACCTAGGAAACCAGAATTGAAAGAGACACGTGTACCAGGAAAACAGAATTGAAAGAGACACATGTATCCCAATGTTCATTGCAGTGCTGTTTGCAATAGCTAGGACATGGAAGCAACCACGATGTCTCAGCAGACAAATGGATAAGGAAGCTGTGGTATATATACACAGTGGAATATTACTCAGCTATAAAAAAGAATGCATTGAGTCAGTTCTAATGAAGTGAACAAAACTGGAGCCTATTATACAGAGTGAACTAATTAATAAAGAGAAGCACCAATACAGTATATTAATGCATATATAAGGAATTTAGAAAGATGGTAATGACGATCCTATATGCAAGGCAGCAAGAGACACACAGATGTAAAGAACAGACTTTTGGACTCTGTGGGAGAAGGGGAGGGTGGGATGATTTGAGAGAATAGCATTGAAACATGTGTATTACCATATATAAAATAGATGACCAGTGCAAGTTCTATGCATGAAGCAGGGCACTCAGAGCAATGAGGTAGGGAGGGAGGTGGGAGAGGTTTCAGGCTGAGGGGATATGTGCACCCATGGGTGATTCACGTCGATGTATGGCAAAAGCCACCACAATATTGTAAAGAAATTATTCTCCAATCAAAATAAATTAATTAATTAAAATAATCGTAAAAACATGCAAAAATAAATAAATGCCATTTTTATAAGTGAGTCATTCTTTCAAACATTTTGAGCACCTAATATGTGTCACATATTGGGATCCAACTGTGAATGAGATATAAATGGTCCTTAAGCTTAAGAATTTCACATTTTATTTCTGTATCTGCTCTTGCAACATTCAGATTTAACTGTAAAAACTCTTTCTTTCCTCCAAGATAATGCCCAACCTAGTGCTGTCACCGTAGAACCCCTTTATTACATAATCTCGATGAGCATATTATTGTTACAAGTAAAACAATGAGGGAATAGGAAACTTCAGTTATTTCAGTTAAATACACCCATATATGCAGGCCAAGGCAGAACTAAATGGGATAGAACTGAAGAAAATTTTATAATGGGGCCAATGCATTAGCTATGGTTTTTTCAGTGGTCATGTATGGATGGGAGAGTTGGACTGTGAAGAAACGTGAGCGTCGAAGAATTGATGCTTTTGGACTGTGGTGTTGGAGAAGACTCTTGAGAGTCCCTTGGACTCCAAGGAGATCCAACCAGTACATCCTAAAGGAGATCAGTCCTGGGTGTTCACTGGAAGGACTGATGCTGAAGCTGAAACTCCAATACTTTGGCTACCTCATATGAAGAGTTGACTCATTGGAAAAGACCCTGATGCTGGGAGGGATTGGGGACAGGAGGAGAAGGAGACAACAGAGGATGAGATGGCTGGATGGCATCACCGACTTGATGGACATGAGTTTGAGTAAACTCCGGGAGTTGGTGATGGACAGGGAGGCCTGGCGTGCTGCAATTCATGGGGTCGCAAAGAGTCAGACATGACTGAGCAACTGAACTGAACTGAATGCATTTATCTTGATTTCATCAATGGGTTATAAAACTAGTATTTAGTCAACACTCTTCAGAATAGAAACTCCCAAATACAAAGACACATACAATAAAACACAGTGAGCACAGTCCTAGATTTCAGGTTCTCATTAAAAATTAATATCACATAGCTGCAGATATACAGTGGTGCAAGCGGCAATGGGCACTTTGAATAGTGGCCAAGTTTACTCGTAATTAAAGCAAAAACAGATACTGTCCTCCTCTGAGCTTTTCAGATATGTACAGGTAATTCATTCCACGTTAAAAATAATAATAAATTATAACACATTTTATTAGAAAATATTAAATTCCTTACATTCCTGGAGATCATCTGAAACATCTTAAACACCATGAGTGGGAATCACTATGTGGTTATCAAAGAGTTATGTGAACTACAAAGTTCTGGGAAACGTTAATTGCAAAGAGCATGTGTCCTTAGAGCTTTTTGGCTAGCACAAAGTACCATGGGAAAAACTGCAAAGTATCTAAAACCACCACCCATTATCTCAATTCAATAGTAATAAGACATTAGAACAGAAACACTGAGGTACCTAGATAACATGATTAAATCTCATTGACAGAACTGCTAAGGAATTCCCACCATACCAGGCCAGCACAGGAACCTGCCCCCATTTCTTTACCTCTCTGAGCACTAAAATTCTCTAAAACCATCAAGTAAAATTTTGATAACTTCATTCAAATACTCTCCTGTAAGGAAAGTGAACATTATTACAAAGCAGATGTTTCTACTCATAAAAGGAAGGCAAAAGAAAGTTTCGGATACAGGCAGCAGTCAACAAGTCCTCTTCTGTCTTGGGGGTTTCTTACAGCTATTGCTTCTCCAGAATGCACACATTTGCTGCGTGTTCATTCTGCCACTTTTTCAACAGCATATTTTCACATACATGTTTGTCCTACATCTTAGGATGTAAATGTATTTTTGATACAAACAGGTGATGTGGAAGAACACATGGACAATCAAAATCAGAAAGACTCAAATAATGGTATCACTATGTGTTATTTATCCATGGTGCTGTGGTTTCCTCAACTATAAAATGAGGATGGTGTTGCTAACTTCTGCTTCGGTGTGTTATTAGGAGTAAATGAGGTCACCAATGCCAAGGTCTTGGTGGTTGCTACTGGTGGTTGGTAAAATTACTACTATAGGAGCCATATTAATAATACCTTTGCCAGTGGTACTGATATGCATATATACATATGTATATATTATGTACATAGAGAGAAACAGAGAGACAGACAGAATTTATGCAGAATGAGTAGGAAACGGGTCTGAAAGAGTGAATTTTAGAAATAACCAGACTCTTTCAGACCTAAAATGATTTCATAATTCCTCAACAATATAACGCAATATTTTTCCACGTCTCCAATGTATAGAATTCCACCCAGGTGCCCTAGGGCTCCCCTGGCAACCTCTTCTGTCTCCACTGGCCAATCAAGGTATCTTTCAAGAGCTTGTTTCCTACGGTGCCTGGGCATACTTCCATGACAGCACTGTGCCCATGATGCTGAAATGATTTCTTTCCACAGCAATTCCCCTCACCAAACTGTCAACTCCCAAGAACTGACCCCATCCATCGCTGAGTCCTGCAGTCCTAACAGAGCACCTCGCTCCAAATTTGAAGGAGGAGGAAAGGAAAAGAGAGCAGAGGAAAGGAAAAGGGAAAAAATAAGAGGGAGAAGGACAGAATATACACAATCCAATAAATATTTCTAGGTTCTGTTCTTAGAGGTTTTTATTGATTTCAAGAGCCTCCCCTGGAATTCTCTCTTTTTTTCTCTGGTCTGGAGTTTCCAGTCTCAGAAGACAGTAAATGCTACTGGCTCAATAAGTGAGACCTATGAAGCCACAAGAAAATTGATGAGAAAGAAAAGCCTTCATTTAAATATTTAGATATTATCCCCCTGCATATGGCAAGAAAATTAAGAAATTATACATCCTATGCATTTGAAGAAGCTGACAATCTTTTTTTCAGGAATTCCTCTCATTGTTTGTTACTTATCTTAATAGAAGTTACTTAATTAATTCAACAAAGATGTATGGAGCACCTACTACTAATATACATCAAGTATTCTCCTGGGGACTGAAGCCTGCCTTATGAAACTTACATTCCCAAGAGGAGAGAGAGACCAAAAAAATCAATAAGTAACTTACTAGGTGATGGATGGGGTCAGGAGTAGGGCAGGGGAGGAGAAACAAGGGGTGGGGGAATCAGAGTGCCGGTTCCATTTTAAATAGGCTGATCAGGTTAGTGGAAGGAGGACATTTGAACAGAGAGCACAGGCAGTTCTCAGATAATATTCCACACAGAGGGGAAAGCCGCTGCAAACATGCCCAGCACCCTTGAAAAGCAGTGAGGAGGCCCAGTGTTGATGGAGCACAGTTGCTGGCAGTGGGGGAAGAGGGTAGGTGAGGTCAGGGAGGTCACGGGACAGAGGGCTGGCAGATCATGCACAGCCTTGGAGCCACAGTAAAGACTACAACTTTCCTCTGAGTCACGCGGCAACCCTTTGGGAGAGTTTTGCTTGATCTACCTTCCAATAAACAGCTGCCTAGAATTGCTATTCAATCCCTCACTTGACAGTTAGGGGCTCTTTCAGTTAACCTGCCTGCTCAAGCTTTGATATCAAATGTACACTTCCCTTAGATCTGGAACCTGGACCACTGTCTTGAATCCCTTTTTTTTTTTTTTTGAGATCCTGCCCTGTTCTGGCCCTCCCCTGGTTCACTTCTCCTCCTAGGGTGAGGAGTCCAGGAGGTCAAGGACTTGCTCTTCCGGAGCCGCTTCCCTCCTTCTAGATCACATTTCAACACCAAGGAACTTTGTACCCAAACAGAAGCCTCTCGTGCCCAGGTCCTATGCAGCCGTCTTCTGGTCTACCTTCCCTAAGCCGGGTCATGCGTCTCCATGTGCAAACACCGAAGCCCAGAACAGGCCAGGGTCTGCTGCTTGCAAGGATCTAGAGCTTAGTCTTTCAGGCTGGGGAGGGGCACCTCGTGCATACACTGATTGGATGCCCCCGGCTGTGGATGGAGCCAGAGGGAGCAGGCTGGAGCCTTTATCATACTCCAATCCTAGCCCTTCAAGCATCCAGTGGACTAGGTTCAAAGCCTTTCGAATGATCAACCAGAATACTCAAACTGTCCTTGCCAAAAGCTAAAGCTTGCCTCACCAACTGATTCTAACTGCAACAAGAAGCTGCTTCCCATGCAGTTCTACTTTGCTCCCCTGGCTTATTTACTTCATCGAAATGAATTTCCAGATCAGGCAGAGATATGGATTCCTGCTGTCACCTAAGCACATCTCTCCCACATCCCCGTGTTCCCAGACTGCCGGCTTTCTATGAGATAACAGTTACCCGATCACCCCGGAGGCTCTCTTTTCAGCCACAGGTCATCAGACACACCATGGAAATTGATTATTCTACTCACTTCAGTTGGGAGGCAATAACTGTCCATCAAAATGGCTCTTGCCAGCAGCAATCACTTTTTAAAGGGACTGAGCACTTAGGAACAATTTTAACTTGAATATAACATATTTTCAACAGTTAAATAGTAGCTTTCTCTGTAAGAGTACACTCTTTTAGAAGTGCTTTTAAATCTATTATCTCCTTTTATTATCTTAACATTTCTGTGAAGCAGGTAAAGTAGCTGAAGGGACAGAATCCCAGAATGAAGGATTGGACCACGACTACTTATGGAAAGAGTGTTCCTATGAGGTCTAAATCTTGGTCTGGACCTGATTTCCATAGCATTTCCAGTATACGATGCAAGTCCTTCTGAATCCCTCCCTCCCTCCCCAGACAGCCTCAATCTATTTGGCCATTTCCAAGTCTCATGTGGTATCTCCTCCTTTCTGGATCTGCCACATCAGAATGAAATAAATGGAAGAGGCCATATATTTTCCAGCAAAACTCTTTGTCTTTTCATTCACTCAGTTGTTTGCTGAGTGCGTGATTCCAGTCACCATGCTTGGGAATACAAAACTGTCAACAGCCATGTTTTCATGAAGCTTATGTTCTAGTTGACCAACTAGAAAACACACAAATGAGCAAGAGGGCTCTATCTACCACACACCTCTGCCTCTGCAATCACTGTCCTCACCCCCACCACCCACCAGCTCCCTCCTGTAAGCAACTGTGACTTGATACCCAAGGCACATATACCAGCCCCTGAGATGGCTGAGTTAGACAGTACATGAAGTGCAGTTAGAGTGAACCTCAGCCAAAAAAAAGAAATAGTGACTCAAGAATTTTCCTCTGGTTGTTGCCATATGATCCAACAATTCCACTCCTGGGCATACATCCAGATAAAACTATAATTCAAAAAGATACGTGCACCCCTATGTTCATAACAGCACTATCCACAATAGACAAGATGTGGAAGCAACCTTAAGGTCCATTGACAGATGAGTGGATAAGATATCATACATATATACAATGGAATACTACTCAGCCATAAAAAGCATGAAATAATACCATTTGCCACATGAGCGCAGCTAGAGACTGTGCATACTTTAGTATGCACACTTAGTATGTGCACTTGTCATACTAAGTGCAAGTCAGAAAAATACTATGATATCACTTATATGTGGAATCTGAAATATGACACAAATGAACTTTATCTATGAAACAGAAACAGACTCACAGACAGAGAACACACTTGTGGCTGCCAAGGGGGAAAGGCGTGGGGTATAGAAGGACTGGGAGTTTGGGATTAGCCAGTGCAATCTGCTAATAATATATATAGAATGGATAAAAGTCCTACTATACAGCACAGGGAACTATATCCAATATCCCTGATAATGGAAAAAAATATACACACGTGTAATTGAATCACTTAGCTCTACAGCAGAATTAACACAACACTGTTAAATAAACTATACTTCAATAAAATTTTTTAAAGATTTTTGCTTTGGTTAATGGAAAACTTCCCAGATCTGTAGCCCCACACACCCCAGGTCAGGAAGGCATTCATCAAGTCCTTTGTGAAGAAAGTCATGGGCAGTACAGCTAGCACAATATTACTCCCAAATATGTCTCAAGCAGCCATGTGCTCAAGAGCTCTGCATCTCGAACCTAAAAGTTCAGAGAATTCATTCACTTTCCTGGCAACCATTTTGAATTAAAAAGAAAAGACGTGTTCTGCTAATAAGAGAACAATGAAGGTCAATTTATCTGACCATCTGGCCCCTGATTTCAAAAGATCACTGCTTTTAAGTACTCCCAGCTCTTAATGGTGCTGTACTAATGCATAAACCTCCTAATAGGAGCTGCTTGGCCATTCTGCCATTTAATGTGGATGCTGCAGAAGCAGAGGTTAGAATCTTGCACCTTTTAGGGCAAAAAGATAAGGCTAGTTAAGATGATGCTTGACAAGCAGTCAGAATAAATTAGTTTCCCCTCTCTGAAATGTTCCTTTGTCAGCTTCGCAAGGGTCAGTAACAACTTGAGCTCAGCAAATGCTTCCAAGAGTAGAATTTCAGATGAGATGCAGAGAAGCTTACTTCAAGATCACTGCTTAGAGATAACATATCTTGATGCCTTTGACACAGTGTATGTGAGCTCACCTCCATATCCCTCCTCTCTTCAAAGGGGGATTCCACCATTCTCCACTGTTCACCACCAATACCAGGAGTTATCTACTGGGAGGCAGACTATTTTGTGAGAATGTGTGTTTCTAAATGCCTTAATCCAGTGGTAATGAAACCACTTGCCCATGCAGGAGACATAAAAGATACAGGTTTGATCCCTGAGTTGGGAAGATTCCCTGGAGAAGGGCATGGCTACCCAATCCAGTATTCTTGCCTGGAGAATCCCATGGACAGAAGAGCGTGGCGGGCTACTCTCCATAGGGTCCCAGAAAATCGGACACAATGAAAGTGACTTAGCATGCACAGCACACATGCACTGTCTCTAAGAATTACCTTATATATAGGGAAAATGTTTCTAGAAATTAAGAAAATCAAAGAAATCACCCACACTTTTTTAAAATAAATTTTTTTAAAAAAAGAGTAAACAGCCATTCCCTTCTCCTGGGGATCTTTCCAAACCAGGGGTTTAACCTGGGTCTCATGCATGGCAGGTGGATTCTTTACTGTCTGAGCCACCATGGAAGCCCCTAGTTCCCCGAGCAGGGATCAAACCCAGGCCCCCCAAATTGTGAGCTCACAGTCTGAACCACTGGACCACCAGAGAAGTCCCTGTATTCACTTTTAATTCTGGATATTTTTAGGAAATTTTATATCACAAAAGAACTACTCCTTGATTGAAACTTTTTTTGCAATTTCAGCTCTTACAGTATTATCTTCTGCAATTTGAGTGTGGTGTTACTGGATAATAATAGAAAGTCAAACATCCCCAAGACAGAAACAGAGGTTATGTTTTTCTGGAGAGACAGGAAAGCAGGTCTTTAGTCTGTGCTCAGGAATCAGCATCATATCCAGCACAGAAACAAGAAAAGCCTACTGTAAACCCTACTGCAGACAAAGTCATTGATGAGCGATGGAGATGGTACTTTTTAATCAATTCTGACCTCATCAGTTCAGTTCACTCACTCAGTCATATCCGACTCTTTGCAACCCCATGGACTGCAGCACACCAGGCTTCTCTGTCCATCACCAACTCCCAGAGCTTACTCAAATTCATGTCCATCGAGTCAATGGTGCCATCCAACCATCTCATCCTCTGTTGTCCCTGTCTCCTCCCAACTTCAATCTTTCCCAGCATCAGGATCTTTTCCAATGAGTCAGTTCTTCACATGATGTGGACAGAGTATTGGAGTTTCAGCTTCAGCATCAGTCCTTCCAATGGACATTCAAGACTGATTTCCTTTAGGATTGTCTGGTTGGATCTCCTTGCAGTCCAGGGACTCTCAAGAGTCTTCTCTAACACCACAGTTCTAAAGTATCAATTCGTCAATGCTCAACTTTATAGTCCAACTCTTACATCCATACATGACTACTGGAATAACCATAGCTTTGACTAGATGGACCTTTGTTGGCAAAACAATGTCTGTGTTTTTTAATATGCTATCTAAGTTGGTCATAGCTTTTCTTCCAAGGAGCAAGCGTCTTTTAATTTCATGGCTGCAGTCACCATTTGCAGTGATTTTTGAGCCCAAGAAAAGAAAGTCTGTCACTGTTTCCATTGTTTCTACATTCATTTGCCATGAAGTGACGGGACCAGATGCCATGATCTTAGTTTTCTGAATGTTGAGTTTTAAGCCAACTTTTTCACTCTTCTCTTTCACTTTCATCAAGAGGCTCTTTCTGTCATAAGGGTGGTGTCATCTGCATATCTGAGATTATTGATATTTCTCCCAGCAATCTTAATTCCAGCTTGTACTTCAGCCAGTCCAGCATTTTGCATGATATATCCTGCACATAAGTTAAATAAGCAGGGTGACAATATACAGCTTTGATGTACTCCTTTCCCAATTTAGAACCAGTCTGTTGGTTCCATGTCCAGTTCTAGCTGTTGCTTCTTGTCCTCCATACAGATTTCTCAGAAGGCAGGTAAGGTGGTCTGGTATGCCTATCTCTTTCAGAATTTTCTACAGTTTATTGTGATCCACATAGTCAAAGGCTTTGGCATAGTCAATAAAGCAGAAATAGATGGTTTTTCTGGAACTCTCTTGCTTTTCCTGATCTCATACTAGCAAAATAAGTTAAATTTCCATTTTGAACTTCTGTTTTGTGTTTTCAGTTGTATCAGTTTTTTAATTCTTGAAGTAATTATCCATTTTGCAGTATTTATGTAAATAACCATTCAAGCTTGTCAAATTTGTTTGTGGAATAAGCCCCAGTAAAATCACTCGTTTTAAGTTATATATGTAAGTAAAGTAGAAAACATTGAGCTACAATTGCTATACTATCAATATGTGTAAGTATAGTCAAAACAATACATGATATTCATTCATTCCATCATTCATTCAATAAATTTAGTGGGGGCCTCTTCTGCACCAGGCCTTGTTCTGGGTCCTAAAAAGCAGCAGTAAACAAAACAGACAAAAACCCTTCACCTGTTGGAGTTTATGTTCTAGTACCAAAAACAGACCAATCAACAAGCCAGACATAGATTATGCCTTATGCCAAAGGCAATAAATGCTAAGGAGGAAAATAAAGCTAAGATGAGAAACAAGGAAGGCCATGTGAACGGGAGGGCTATTTTAAATAGAGGGCCAGGGAAGCTTCATTGATGCAGTGGCTTTTGACCAGAAACCTGAAGGGGATGAGAGGGAAATCCATTCCTAAATCCAGGAGGACTATTCCATGCTAAAATAATGGCAAGTACAAAGACCCTGAGGTGAGACTAGGCTTGAGGCGTACAGGGAACAACTACAAGAAGGAAAACGTGGTTGATGCTCAATAAGCAGTAGGAAAAATCACAGGAAATGAGGACAGCGAGGTTGTAAACAGTGAGCCAGGCCAGATGGTATAGGGGCTCACAGCTAGCTATAGAGACTTATTCTTCAAATGTCTGCTAGAAGCCGGGCACTGAGGACAGGGCAGTGAACAAGACAGCTAAGGTCCTTGATACACAGAATTTACTTCTAGTAAACACACACACACACACCACTTCTCTTCCTTACCCCTTCTTAATCCTCCAGCAACTGCACAATCTTTCCCCAGCCAATGGAGGAGGCAAGACCAGATGCTACGGGAAGTAACATGGCTTGCCCTCCCTTCTGCCCTGAGCATCGCTGACCCAGAATTTCATAGCTCAACGGGAGCCAATGCAGAGCATGAACTATATTTTGCCAGTAATGACAACAAAGTACATTTTAATAGCAAGAACTTCTATCTGTGTTAAAGCAAGAAATCATTAGCAAAATTAAGACAAGCCAGTTTGGGATTAACGGATACACACTATTATATACAAAATAGATAAACAACAAGAACCAACTGCACAACACAGGGAACTATATCCAGTATCTTGTAATAACCTAAAATGGAAAAGAATCTGAAAAATTATATATATATATATATGTGTGTGTGTGTGTGTACACACACACACACACACACACACATAACTGAATCACTTCACTGTACACCCAAAGCTAACACAATACTGTAAATCAACTATACTTCAATTTTAAAAATTTTAGAAAACATTACAAACGATAAGAAAGACTTCAAAGAGAGAAATAACTGTTCTCTAGAATGACATTTTAAAAAGTAAATCTGAAGCCTAAGATACAGACCATTTCCAATAGCTCCCAGGACTGTGGTCATCATCTTATTTATAACCCTTATTAATTCATTACAAATTTTAACTTGGAAGCAAGCCATTATTCTCTGCTCTGGCTTGTTCTTTTGTTTAGGTTAAAACTTTAAAGCACCGAATATTTCTGTTTTGTTCCTCTCAGAAGTAAATTCACCCGCCATCCCCTGATGTTGTTCTGGTGACAATTGGCACTGCAGGCCACCAACCAAACAGACCACCTGCAGAAGGGCAGTCAGCAAATACCTGGTGTCTGTGCCACTAATTCTCTAGGCCATGTCTGTGATTCTTAGGCACTGTGTGAATCCAGATCTCCTGGACTCCACAGTGCTATATGCTCTTCACTGCCAGGGCTGGAATTAACTTCTAGCTATCCAAAAGTTTCAGTTCTCATCCATCCCCTACCAAATACACACACACGCTCACACAGGGGTACCAGGACTCTGTTGCCATCTACTAGGCACTAACCAATAGCTTATGTTAGTTTCAGGTCTTTGTTTTATTCCCTTTAAGGATCTTTACTCCATAAGCACAGGAATTCACACCCTGCCTCTTCATCTTCTTCCCTTACTGACTCCTGGACAAAAGCAACTAACTTCCTACTGGGAACTGGTGGTAGAAAAGGGTGGGATGAGGTTGAAGCCAGGCTGTTCAACCCCAATCCCCAAGCCCAGCAAAGCACACCCACCTAGCCCATCGGCTTTCAAGCCAGGACTCAGGGGCTTAATTTGTACACAATGACAGAGGTTAATTAATTAACAGCTTCTGTCCTGGTTGCCCCTAGCAACTGGCTTTGGCTCATAACTAAATCCCAAGTTAGAGATATTTCTTAGAGATTTTAACTTATGCTAGAAGAAAGGAGAAATTTGTTCAGCATTTAGAACAGAAGATTAACTGGAGGTAAGAGAAAGCTTTTCCATTGATTAACATCTCTAAATCCACATCTAACAGTGGTCCTGTCCTTATTACTCAAGGTCACAGTAAGAAAGCTCCTGATTGCATGATGTTCTGTTGAGTTAAAGAAACAAGCATCCACCGGCCTTTAAACCAGTCAAAAGCATCTCCTTGCAGGGCCTTGGAACACCAGTATGAACTGAAGCTAAGGGATCTGGAGTCGGGATGACAAAGGCTTCATAATACCTGGTGGCCAGGTTTAGTCACCAGCAGTGTTTGACTAAAATACACCCCAACCAGCCAGCCTCCATCCTTTCCATTATGGAAATCACTCAGTGCCGCAGCAGAAATTGTTTGTGCCTTTTCCACCCCATTAATTTTTCTGTATTTAAGAGGAACAGCATTTCCATCTCTTAGATTAGATTTTGTTCATTAAACCCTCATCTCACTTCCCAACCTGCCAAATTTTCATCAGTAGAGATCTGGGATTCAGAACCACAACCCATTAAGCACAACATCTTGAAATTTACAATTTTGTTTTACAAAACCCTCTAAAGACAATCTAGCTCACATATAGTAGCCTATTAAAAGATTAAATATAAATAGATGTCTTCTGAAACACTTTGAATATATTATTATTGGCTTAACACTTTACAGACAGATAATTTCCATTTTGCAGAATACACTTAATCATACATACTATGCAAAGGTTTGAGAATACAAGTTCTCGATTGTTTGTTCAGTTTTTAATTATAACTAAATAGTGTAACCATTTGTTAACTTTATCTTTTTAATTTTTTTTAATGAGGGAGGGAAATACACATGATGGTTTGGGAGTATGTTGTTTAATAAGGCTTAAAGTAGAAAATTTTGATAATCAAAGTGTTTTATGCCAGAAACAAGAAGGGGTTTATTGGAAAAGCCTGAACCCTTGGAGTAAAACATTACCACCGCCTGGTCCATCTGGTTTCCTTGGGTGTGACCACCATGATCAAAGGACACTGGACATAGAAGCAGTATTAAATAGCTCCAGGGCATAGATGAGCAACAGCAAGCCTCACACATCAGCCCTCAGTCAACTTCCTTATAAGCAGCGGGGTGTGAGTGTGCATGCTAAGCCGTTTCAGTTGTGTCCAACTCTTTGCGACCCTATGGACTGTAGCCCACCAGGCTCCTCTGTCCATGGGATTCTCCAGGCAAGAATACTGGAGGGGGTTGCCACTTCCTTCTCCAGGGGCTCTCCCCCACCCAGTGACTGAATCCACATCTCTTAGTCTCCTGCATTGGCAGGTGGGATCTTTACCACTAGCACCACCTGAAGAACCAGGTCAAGGAGACCACAGAGGACTGATCATGCCTGCAGATGCTGGAGTGGGAGAGAGCCCTTTATGGTGAGGAGAGCAGGAAAAACCTGAGAATAGATTTCTGCCCGACAAGCTAGGAAGACAGCCCAGAGGCAGGAAGCTGGGAAAAGTCACAAACCCAGATACCTCAATTCAAATAAAGAAGGGTTAAACCATGGGACAAAGCAGCTCTAGCAGTTTTATAAGTAATCTTTCAGCCTCGGGAAACGAAACCACAGCTGTCCTCTGAGCAAAGTCAGGTTTGAATACTGCAACTTACATTCTCATGTAAGCTAATCACGTCAGAAATGAAAATGTCCAGATACAATTTCGCTCTGCTCCTGATCAGCCCCATTCTACAATGTGATTAACACTGGTATCACAATAAAAATGTTTTATTTAGTGGATAATTATATGTACCGGTATCTACCATTTCCAAATGTCTCCTTTTATTACCCTTATTCAAGGAAGTCTTAATATTTAAGTGATTTACTGATCACTTAAAATGCCAGCCTCACCATTAGGAGGTACATTCACTATACGTGGCTTAATTTTATAGTACATTATTTCTTTATAAACAGACACCTTACTGTAGCACATTAATTAAACCTCTTCCCCATTAGGCACTACATTTCGAGGACAACAGTGTAACCAAGTGCTAGCCTGATGGTGCCTATGACACCAGTTCTTGGCTCACAAAGGAAGCACAGTTCCTGGGAAGTGGTGCTGCTAGAACTCCAGGATGAGGCAACAGACAGCACTGATTTGTGAAAGACGAGTTTCATGAATAATGCATGGCAGATGTGCTTCAACAACCCAATTTGCTGAACTATTTAGCATCAATAACTTAGCTATAATAGAAACAGAAGGCCTTTTAGAGCTGGGTTATGGGAAGAGTTTTAATAAAATGATATCACTCCAATCATGTGCATCCCATTTGCATTTAGTAGAACCTAGTGTTTAGATGGGTACAAAAAGAAAACTTTTGCAGCCACATTTTTGTAAAACCCTCACTCAAAAATGTATCAGCTAACGGGAGCTATGCGAGGTTCAGCCATGAGGGAGGACTTGAAGAAACACTGAGAGAGGTCTTCTCCCTTGAATCACACAGGACTAAAAAGACCAAACTCTGATTTCAGAAAATCCTCCTGGTTAAAAAATAATTCTAGTGAGGAGCACAAAACTATAAGCAAATTTCCTATTTGCTTTGAGACTAGATGACAAATATTATACTGAAAATTTCCTATGGAAAAACATTTTTCTATCATTCATGAAAAAGGGCAAGAGTAGTGTCAGGAAACTAATCTTCATTTGCTAAGCATGTTTGAATTACCTGTTTTCTATTCCCCTGTTGACCCTTACTCTCCAAAATCAAGAAGCAAGAAAAAAAGTCTCAAGCCTAACACCTGAGAGACCATGACAATGTTATGTGCAAAGTATCCAGTTCAGTTCAGTTAGCAATATTTAAATGAAAATTTATAAGTCAGCACCTTCCCATTGATAATAAAAACACATGCACGCATGCTCATTTGCTTCAGTCGTGTCCAACTCTTTTTGACCCTATGGACTACAGCCTGCCAGGCTCCTCTGTTCATGGGTTTCCCCAGGCAGGAATACTGCAGTTGGTTGCCATGCCCTCCTCCAGGGCATAGTCGCAACCCAGAGATTGAACCTGCGTCTCCTGCATTGGCACACAGATTCTTTACCTACTGAGCCACTGGGGAAGACCCAATAAAGATACGCCCACATCAAATTTCCCAGTACTAAGAATATATGTAAAGAACAGAACTAAATTTGACAAGAATAGTATTTTACTATTGCATCAGCAGCATTTACTGTAAGAACAAAGAGTTCAACATTCAATATTGATAGTTACATCAAGACTTAGGGGAAATTTCCTAGAGCAAAAAACTAGTCTGAACCCATGCTCCATACAGAATGGACAAAATCATCTTCCAGGAGCAACACGTGAAAATTCCCCCTGGGCCCAGTTATATCTCTATATAGCCTTGAAATCCAATGACATCTTAGTAGTCGGCCAAACAGCAGACTGGGCTTAGGGACCCCAACTCCTAAGATTTAAGTTCAAGATCTTCTACCACTGTCAGACTAAACATGGGAGGAAAGCTCTGCTCCCCTGGGTGACTTAACTCGCCTTTCAGATGTGAGCAATTAGGCCCTTAAAGGAAGTCACTGTAAATGCAAAACACTGGCATCTGCTGAAAAAGAAATGATGACGGTTGAGTAGATTCTACATGCTAGGCATTGTGCGAGATGATCCACACACTGTCAGCAATGATAAGAAAGATGAATATTAGAATTGACAAAGTAAAATGAAGTTAAAGTGAATGGAAGAACCAAAGTATGTATTTTTGCTGTGTGGCTTCGGGGAAAAGAAAAATAAAGAGAAGAAAATAAGACAGGAGTAGTCCTGTTGGGACTACACTCTTGTCTGTCTTAGAGAAAGTGCTAGATGAGCAGGTTAACAGGTTCTGCTACATCCTGGCATGGAATTTCATTCCTGAGCAGCATAAAGTCATATATCCCTGGGAACTTAGGAAGAGGATGGGGAAACAGTCCAAAGGTATGTTTCTCCTTAGCAACCCTGAGCTATTCATTTATAGAAAGATCCCAAAACTTCTAAGCATCCAAATTGTCCTGCCTTCATAGATGGCACAGGACTCCTGCCATATGAATTAATACGTCTTTCATCTCAATGAGTTTTCCACTTTATTGGAGAAGAAACCAAGGTTTAAATGTAAATTGTCCATGTCATAGACAGCCTTGGAATTATGTCTGGCTGATCCCAAAATATCACATCTCAGATCTGAATAGAAGTTGAACATTTGGGGGAGAGATTCAACAGAATCTTAATACTGTGGATTAGTCAAAGATTCTCCTCTATGCTGGGAATTAGTTTCAAATCCCATCTTAAAGGAGGGGAAAGTATTGCAGAAATTCCTTATATTTCAACATGTTCAAGAACAGCTCACAACTTTTCCACTTTCTCAGTGAGTGGTACTAGTATCCAGCCTATTTCTGTGAGCAAGGGCATTGAAGCTATGCTGGAATTTTCCACAACCCCCACCCCAAACACCCACAAATAAGTATCATAGGCAGTCCATCACCGAGTCCTGCCAATTTTACCTTCTAAGTACCTGTGGGAATAACCTACTTCTCTGCTGCAATGCTAATCCAGCACCACCACTTCCCGCCCCACCCCCCACCCCCCTTCAACAACCACAGCAGCTTCTCAGCTCCTTTGCCTACATCAGCCAGAGCCTTCCCAGCCCTGTCCATTCTGTCTACTGCAGGCAGGGAATTCTTTCTGAGATGTAAGCCTGATGACAGCCCTGATCCACTGCCCCTTCACCAGTTCTTGAAACATACACTAATAGCTTCCCACTGTTAGCAAGACAGAGAACAAAACCTTGGCATGGTCCTGCATGGACTAACTCTGCCCACTTCTCTCTCCAGACTCATGTCAAACTATTCTCTCTGTGTGTTCCAACCACTTACAGTCTTATTTACAGCTCTTCAAACTTCCCATGTTTCTTTACTTCCTAAGACCTTTACAGACATAGGGAACCCACTCTCAACTGACTAGCAACTCCTATCCATCCTTCAAACCTCAGCTCAAATGGTGCACCCTGATAGAAGCCACCTCTAAGCCCTAAAACTAAGGCCCTGTTGTTGTACATGCACATAGCACCCTGTACCTTCCCTTCATGGAACTTATCAAGGTTTGTAATTATACATAGATTGGTATATGATTATTTGATTTTCTTTTACTCAGTTGCAAGCTCCAGGAGGGCAGGGACTACATTTGCATTCTCTCCTAGAAATCCCTAACATCAAGCACAATTCTTGACACCCCGTAGGTGTTTAGTAAATATCTGTAGATGAGAGAAGAACGAATAAAGGGAGGGAAGGAGGCAGCAAGGAAGGAACATGGTGAAGACTACTCATTTATATCCTAAGTCTCAGGATTGGCTTGGGAACTAGGGTGGAACTTGGCAACAGCCCAGCTGCTTGCTAAGAGCAGGACAGGAATTGGTAAGAGAAAGGTTACCAACAGGTCTATTCTGTCCTCCCAGAGAACCCACATGCTTGGCCACCTTTGAGTCTACCCTATGAAAGCCAGAATCTCCCCGATAGGGCTTATTTGAGCATTTGTCCTACTTTTATTTGATGTAAAATCAGAGAGTATGTAGGAGCTGAGAAAACAAATACCTTGCACTGGTCTAAATGGGCCACACTTATGTAAGCTGCATCTGTTCAAGATTGGTTACTAAACAGTATTTGGGCAGGTTATGTGTTGCTTTTTCCCACTCAGTTGTTCAGCATTAATGTTTTCTGTATTTGTGCATCACCTGATTCTTACCTAGCATTTCACTGCTGCCTTAGAATGTCTCCCTGAGGTATTACCTTTCCTCTTCCCTTAATTCCTCTGGCGCCAACTGGGAGCTGACCCCATCTGGCTTCACTTCTAACTCCCTCTGGGTTGCCTCCTAGCTTACACTTCTTCCTCTGTGATGTTGGCACCCACCCGATGCGGATTTTAGAAATGCTGACTTGCATACAGGGCACAAGCCTCTGGCCTACCACGTCTGCACCACGCCAATCCTGCTTGTGTACTCAAAGAATTCTTTCAGCAGGTTAGTTCCAGCTCAGAGCTGAAATCCTGTGTTTACCAAAGACAGAAAAGAAGTTCCAAGTAACATTCTGGCATCAGCTGCCTCTGAGCGCTCATTCCTGCCCAGTTTCGAGGACCACTTGACAATCGACTGCCATGGGCTTCCATGCCAGTGTGTTTAACCAGCTCCATATTTTAGATTATTAAAAAGAACAGCCCATTCCACTGCCACAGAGAATCCGGGAAACAAACAGCAAAGGCTGCAAGAATGCTGGCAGCACCCATGGTCCTTCACTTAGCTATTGATGGTAGAACAAATGAGGGCTTAAAAGAAAAGAATGCATGCTGAAAGTCTATGTGATCTACCCTTTAAAGTGAAAATGAAACCTCTCCACCTCAAGCAGACATGAAGCATTGACTCCAGAGGATTAGAGCACCAGCTCCCTATACCTGCCGACAGCACTTGCAGGTAGATTACTGGTAAGTAAGAGACCACCTCCACACTGAAGTCCCATTCCAGAAGAACTGGTTTCAGTAGACAGAAATGGGAAATGCCCATGCAGCAGCTAAGAAGAAGAAGGTTTCTTTTGTACCAGAGACTTGAGTCTTCATCAGAAAGAACACAGGGAGGCAGAACTCTCATATGTGATTTGGGTGGGGCCGCTGCTCTGTTCGTAAGGGATTTGATGTAGGTCACACCTGAATGGTCTAGTGGTTTTCCCTACTTTCTTCAGTTTAAGTCTGAATTTGGCAATAAGGAGTTCATGATCTGAGCCACAGTCAGCTCCCGGTCTTGTTTTTGCTGACTGTATAGAGCTTCTCCATCTTTGGATACAAAGAATATAATCAATCTGGTGATGTCCATGTGTAGAGTCTTCTCTTGTGTTGTTGGAAGAGGGGGGTTTTCTATGACCAGTGCATCAACTAGACCATTCAGGTATAACCTAAATCTAATCCCTTACAATTATATAGTGGAAGTGACAAAAAGATTCAAGCGATTAGATCTAATAGAATGCTTGAAGAACTATAGACAGAGGTTCATGACATTGTACAGGAGGCAGCGATCAAGACTATCCTCAAGAAAAAAGAAATGCAAAAGGGCAAAATGGTTGTCTGAGGAGGCCTTACAAATAAATAGGTGTGAAAAGAAGAGAAGCGAAAGACAAAGGAGTAAAGGAAAGATATACCCTTTTGAACGCAGAGTTCCAAAGAATAGCAAGGAGAGATAAGAAAGCCTTCCTCAGTGATGAGTGCAAAGAAATAGAGGAAAACAATAGGATGGGAAAGACTAGAGATCTCTTCAAGAAAATTAGAGATACCAAGGGAATATTTCATGCAAAGATGGGCTCAATAAAGGACAGAAATGATATGGACCTAACAGAAGCAGAAGATATTAAGAAGAGTTGGCAAGAAGACACAGAAGAACTGTACAAAAAAGATCTTCACGACCCAGATAATCATGATGGTGTGATCACTGACCTAGAGCCAGACATTCTGGAATGTGAAGTCAAGTGGGCCTTAGGAAGCATCACTACGAACAAAGCTAGTGAAGGTGATGGAATTCCAGTTGAGCTATATCAAATCCTAAAAGATGATGCTGTGAAAGTGATGCACTCAATATGCCAGCAAATTTGGAAAACTCAGCAGTGGACAAAGGACTGGAAAAGGTTAGTTTTCATTCCAATCCCAAAGGAAGGCAATGTCAAAGAATGTCAAACTATCGCACAATTGCACTCATCTCACATGCTAGCAAAGTAATGTTCCAAATTCTCCAAGCCAGACGTCAAAAGTATGTGAACTGAGAAATTCCAGATGTTCAAGCTGGATTTAGAAAAGGTAGAGGAACCAGAGATCAAATTGCCAATATCCATTGGATTATCAAAAAAGCAAGAGAGTCCCAGAGAAACATCTACTTCTGCTTTATTGACTATGCCAAACTCCTTTAACTGTGTGGATCACAACAAACAAAAATTCTGAAAGAGATGGCATACCAGATCACCTGACCTGACCCCTGAGAAATCTGCATGCAGCTCAAGAAGCAACAGTTAAAAACTGGCCATGGAACAACATGGTTCCAAGCTTCAAACCAAGAGTGGTTTCAAATCGGGAAAGGAGTACATCAAAGCTGTATATTGTCACCCTGTTTATTTAACTTATATGCAGACTACATCGTGAGAAATGATGTAGCATGAAGCAGCATGCAGCATGAAGCACAAGCTGGAATCAAGATTGCCGGGAGAAATATCAATAACCTCAGATATGCAGATGACACCACCCTGATGGCAGAAAGTGAAGAAGAACTAAAGAGCCTCTCAATGAAAGTGAAAGAGGAGAGTGAAAAAGTTGGCTTAAAGCTCAACATTCAGAAAACTAAGATCATGGCATCCGGTCCCATCACTTCATGGCAGATAGATGGGGAAACAGTGGCTGACTTTATTTTTCTGGGCTCCAAAATCACTGCAGATGGTGACTGCAGCCATGAAATTAAAAGATGCTTACTCCTTGGAAGAAAAGTTATGACCAACCTAGACAGCATATTATAAAGCACAGACATTACATTGCCAACAAAGGTCCATCTAGTCAAAGCTATGGTTATTCCAGTAGTCATGTACAGATGTGAAAGGTGGACTGTGAAGAAAGCTGAGTGCCGAAGAATTGATGCTTTTGAACTGTGATGTTGGAGAAGACTCTTCAGAGTCCCTTGGACTGCAAGGAGATCCAACCAGTCAATCCTAAAGGAAATCAGTCCTGACTATTCATTGGAAGGACTGATGCTGAAGCTGAAACTCCAATATTTTGGCCACCTGATGCAAAGAACTGACTTATTGGAAAAGACCCAGATGCTGGGAAGGATTGAAGGCGGGAGCAGGGCATAACAGAAGTTGAGATGGTTGGATGGCATCACCGACTCAATGGACATGAGTTTGAGCAAGCTCTGGGAGTTGGTAATGGACAGGGAGGCCTGGCATGCTGCAGTTCATGGGGTCACAAAGAGTCAGACACCACTGAGCAACTGAACTGAACCTGCTCAGTTCTGGAGGTGAAGCTGCCAGAAGAACACAGAATCAATGTGTCCCCATCCCACACTGCTCTGCAGTCTGCAGCTTACTCCTTGTGGCCTTGAGAGATGGGACAACACAAAAGGGCAGAAGCTACAACATGGCAGTTTGGATTCAATAGAAACGGGAACTAACGAATCAGCCCAAGAATGGTATTGGCACACCCTAGTGGCCATGAGGTCTCCATCAGAGGCTGTCCAGAGACACAGGGGAGAAATCTTTATTCAAAGACTAAGGAAAAGAAACAAATGCCTACATTTAAGTGAAGGATGAAAGTGAAACCTTGAGGAAGCTTCTGAGATGACTAGTAGACTGAGACTCTTCTAGGACCAAAGTTGGATCAAGCCCTGGCAATTTCAAATTTAAACTGAACAACCTTTTTCTAGGCTATCACAGAAGGCAAGTCATCTCTGGATAAGTATGGGATTTCATCAGTTTTCAGTTGGAATTGCTACCCCCTCCCCCACAAAATTCTGTGTCATACTTTGTATGTACCCATGTACTTTTCTGGGGAGAGTGAATAGACATTATCAAATTCTAGAAGGTTACACACTGCAGTTTTAAATAAACTTCAAAGCATCATCAAGTGGTAAGTGCATGTTTAAAATCAAATATCTGGATATTGGAAATATTCCCTTTCTTACCTGGTATCCAATAATTAAAGGTTAAAAGCTATGACTAGGATTAATCCCTGCTCTTTGGAGGCCTGAGAGTAAATAATGGATAAATACTCCTCAGAGGGCTTCCCAGGTGGTGCAGTGGTAAAAACCCCACCTGCCAATGCAGGAGATCCAAGAGACACGGGTTCAGTCCCTGGGTTGGGAAGTTCTCCTGGAGTAGGAAATGGCAACCCACTCCAGTATTCTTGTGGGGAAAACTCCCATGAACAGAGGAGCCTGGCAGGCTATAGTCCATGAGGTCTCAAGGAGCTGGACATGACTGAGTGACTAAGCACACACACTTCTCCTACTGCATGATTATACTTCAGATGGTACTCAGGATTGGGAGTTCTATGGAGTCCTGGGAACAAAAGCTTAACATAATGTGTATAGCAAATCCAGTCCAAAGGGTGATCCCTATGGTATGTGTAGTGGACACTCAACATTCCCTTTACCTTCCCAAACTCCTTCTCCCCTTTTGGCAACTGCCTTAATTTTTGTTTGGAGATAAGATCCTCCTACTGTTAAATAATGTGATCTGGACAGGCCCCCTCCACAGTTCTGGGGGTGAAGCCCCTTCAGCCATAGACCTTCCATGGCCACAGTGACTGGGGTAGGGTAGGTAGGCAAGTAACCTAATCCAGTCTAGTCCTTGTGACTCTCAGAATACTTTCTGGCAACACCGAGACAAGGATAATTGCTTTCTCACCCTGGATCTAAACATCTGAGTTGCTGGCAGGCACCTCATAACTCTGTGAGGTCCCCAAATAAAGCCAACACTGGATAACAGGAACACAGTTCTTAGCAGTGTGGTCTGAGTCATGAATCAAGGCACACTTGGGCATCACATCTCACTCATATGCACCAATAAACTCCAACTTTTAAACAAGTCAAGCCAGTTTGGGTTGGGTTTTCTGTCACTTGCAACCAAAAGAATTCTGACTAAAACAGAAGGTGAAAGTGCAAAATGACAGTTTGACAGTTACCATTTAGAGCCCCCAGTTAAAAAAAAAAAAACTATCAATTAATGTGGCTTTCTCTTGTGTTCATGCTCAGTCACTCAGTCACGGATGACTGTGACCCCATGGACTGTAGCCCTCCAGGTTCCTCTGTCCATGGAATTCTCCAGGCAAGAATACTGAAGTGGGTTGCCATTTCCTACTCCAAGGGATCTTCCCAACCCAGGGATCGAACCCACGTCTCCTGCATCTCCTGCAATTCCTGCATTGTTAGGTAGATTCTTTACCACTGTGCCACCTGGGAAGCCCATGGCTTTCTCTATGCATACCTAAATTGAAAGAGTCTTCTTACCTGCTTTCTTCTCACTTGTATCTTTGTTTCTTTCTCCTCCTCTAAAATACCTCCAAGATAACACAAATTTCCTGGAGGGCCCATATTTCCATTTAAAACATGCTCTGAAATGCAATCAGCTCTTGAAATAATTTCACAGAAATGTTACCAAGGCAAAGCAGAAAAAGGAATGTAAAATGTAATACGGCCATGGTTTTTGAACAGGGGGTATTATAGCATAATGAGGAAACAGACCTTCTTCCAGTTCCACTTATCCCAAGAAAATGAAATCAGTGTGAAAAATAATGTCACCTATTTTCACAGAAATAAATTAATTTTGCATAAGGAAAAAATGAGTTTTATACCCTGTGACTTAATCCTGTGTTTATAATTTGTGAAATTATAATTCAAACACCAATTAGCCAGTGACCAAAAACCAAACCAAGATCCCAGAAGGCTTGAAGGTTATTTATAGTAGAGACAGAAATGAAGTCAGATAAAGGAATATATCTTTCCCTGGTATGGTCAATGCACTCATGGGTACTCAGTAAATCACTATTTAGCACAGTCCTTTCTGTAATCATTTAAACTACATACAATGTCTTAGTGGTAAATCAGACACATGTAGTCACACCTAACTTGAAATTAGGTAATTAATCAATCAATCAATAAAACTACCTGCCTATCAATAAAAGTTTTAATTGCAAACAACTAAAATAGCAGCAAAAGAAGCTGAGAACTGACAAGGTACAGAATTCTGCATACTGTAAAATTAAAAGAAGAAGAGGGATTATTTCATAAAGTAGCTATAAACATCAAAAGAAGTTGGGACAATCTTTCCAAAATGTCTTCAGCCTGAATATAATAGTTTACATGAAAATAAACACATGTAAATCTCTAAGTGTCTAAGAATTTGCCTTAGTTAGCATATTTTCCCAGGCTGACTCCACAGGCAAATAAAAATTTATCTGTTCAGTGAGTTCCTGGATTTTCTCAAGTTTATCTAGAGACACTTATTCAGATGAAATAAAGTTAATTCCTCCAAATAAGTTAAATTCAAATTTAGTTTTCTAAATTTCTCCAGTTCCAAAGGTTTCCTTTTGTACTACATTTAGCAGAAATTTTACCTTACAAAGTCATCTCATCATCCCTTTAAAAAGATTAACACTGAGAAAAATTGGTCAGGCCCAATGGCTCAAAGATTTGGAAAGATTTGGAAATTGTGGTTTTAGATTTTGCAACATCCCTGCTCTTCCTGTTTCCTATGAATTCTTAAGCATTCAAATTGAAATAAAGTAATTTAATTTTTTTTTTTTTTTAATTTTGTGAGTGCTTTTAGGATAATTGAACAGCCATACCTCTGATCAGGGCTTCCCAGGTGGCGCTATTGGTAGAGAGCCTGCCTGTCAATGTAGGAGATGTAAGAAACATGGGTTCAATCCCTGGGTTGGGAAGATCCCCTGGAGGAGGGCATGGCAACCCACTCCTGAATTCTTGCCTGGAGAATTCAATGGAGAGAGGAGCCTGGCAGGCTACAGTCCACAGGGTCTCAAAGAGTCGGACATGACTGAAAGTGACAGCATGCACGCACATCTTCTGATCAAGAGAAAAACAAGTATAGAGGCCTCTCAGAACACCCTATCTGTACTTTCACAGAGATGTACACACTGTCTTGGTCTTGAGGCCAAGTTCTGCCTTATTGAAGGTCCAATATCCTGAGATTGACTAATGTCAAAATATGACAGCAGAAAGTAATTATCTCAGGTCTTTAAGAGATACTTAATTTACTTAGACTAAATACAAAAGATTATGGAATATTAGGCAAAAATGTAAGTGGCTCTTTAAATGTCTCACAAATTTACAGTCCATAAAAAAACATATGTGACACTAACCACTTAAGATTTGAGATGGCAATGAAAATGAGGTATTGGGGAAAGGCAAAGAAAAAACACTCCCAAAATACTGTAAGCACTTAAAGGGAAAAAATATGCTAATCTACAAAAATAATATTTTATAAATAAGCTTTCCAACTTAAAATAAAATGGAAATGCAATGAAGAATAAATTTGGAGGCTGAGAGTCAGTTCAAATAAAGATATTTTTAAACACCTATATTACTTGAGTAGTTTGTTCCATGAAATAAAACTCATAAATTTTCTTTTCTGGAAAATAATAATAACTAATTAAAGCTCTCAATTCCCACAGCTGGGGCATAAATTATTAATGAGCTAAAGGATTGACAATAAGAGAGCCCTACCAGGCACATTAACACCATAAAATACCCTAGAAACAGGTGAAAACCAGCTCTCTCCAGAAAGAAAAATTTAGCACTTTCTACAATTTTATTTTGAATACTCATAGAGCAGGAAAACTAGAGATTTCTGGTATATTGTTGGAGTTAGCTACTAAACAGAGTAATAACTATTCTACAGTCAGCACAGCAGATACGGTACAGGTTTTTCTTTAAACTGGTATGGCCACCTAACTCATTATAAATACATTTTTGAAGGACTGTCTTTAAAGTATCATATAAGCAGCAAGTGAACCAAAAATATTAAAGCTAGCTCTGGGTTATAATTTCTTAAGCCCTAAATTCCCACTTGGAACATTTGTCTAGAGACTAGCACTCCCAAAAAGAAATCAACCATTAGCAGCGCAGGAATGTGTATCCACCAAGGACAGCCAAAGGTGTAGTAAAACGGGACAACGCGGGACCACCAGGCAAAACAAAAACAGCTGTCTTTCATCTCTGCCCCGCCTTCCAGAAAGTTCTCATTTGTATAGATTTATCAGCAGTTCCCATTCATTGACTCAGGGCTGCTATCCAAAAGACGACAAGCGATAAATGCTGGAGAGGGTGTGGAGAAAAGGGAACCCTCTTACACTGTTGGTGGGAATGCAAACTAGTACAGCCGCTATGGAAAACAGTGTGGAGATTTCTTAAAAAACTGGAATAGAACTGCCATATGACCCAGCAATCCCACTCCTGGGCACACACACTGAGGAAACCAGATCTGAAAGAGACACGTGTACCCCAATGTTCATCACAACACTGCTTATAATAGCCAGGACACGGAAGCAACCTAGATGCCCATCAGCAGACGAATGGATGAGGAAGCTGTGGTACATATACACCATGGAATATTACTCAGCTATTAAAAAGAATATATTTGAATCAGTTCTAATGAGGTGGATGAAACTGGAGCCCATTATACAGAGTGAAGTAAGCCAGAAAGAAAAACACCAATACAGTATATTAACGCATATATATGGAATTTAGAAAGATGGTAATGATAACCCTATATGCAAGACAGAAAAAGAGACACAGATGTATAGAACAGACTTTTGGACTCTGTGGGAGAAGGCGAGGGGGGCATGATCTGAGAGAATAGCATTGAAACATGTATATTATCAAGTGTGAAACAGATTGCCAGTCCAGATTTGATGCATGAGACAAGTGCTCAGGGCTGGGGCACTAGGATGACTCAGAGGGATGGGATGGGGAGGGAAGTGGGAGGGGGGTTCAGGATGGGGAACACATGTAAATCCATGGTTGATTCATATCAGTGTACGGCAAAAACCCCTACAATATTGTAAAGTAATTAGCCTCCAACTAATATAAATAAACTCATCAACCAGATTTGACATCTACTGTTCAAGCAGAGTGTGCCTCCATGGTTCTCTTAGTTGAAATATCTCAGAGGAGTAAACTGGAACAGTTAACTATGGTTCAAAATTCTGAGTAGTTAATTCATAGAGGTACTAGCATAAAAGAACCAGAGTTTAATACTATTGCATCTCCATGCTAAATTGGTCTTCTTGAAGAGTCTAGTATGAAAGCCTTAAACCAGTAAGTTGTTACCCTCTGTAGCCCTACTTTTTTTATCTCACCCATTCCAGGAGTGTTAGAAAAGGGATGTGCCTTTCCCTTGATTTGTGGGGTTTTGTTTACTGCTCTAATTATTGTAAGTCTTCAAATTTCATGATCTCTGGAACTGAAAATTTCAGTTATGCTTAAAAGCAAAAGTATGTGCCCCTGTAGGAGAAATTACATTTAACTCAATTTTTAATCAGTTAACATTAAACTAATGTTTATAATGTGTCACACTCCTTGTTAACAGAAAACATAATACATGAGAACACAGAAAAGTCTAATCACCAATAATTCCAAAACTTTATCATAGCCAAAGCTGCAAACTAATCGCTGATGAGCCAGGTCTTTTGTTGATGTTGTTGGGAGTCCTCATCTTCCCCAACCTCTTTCCCTTCTGGTCTTATTGACTGTATCAGAACTGAAAGTCAGACAAAAGAAGGGCAGCAAAACTACAAGATTCTACAGCTCACCACCCGTCATCTCTCTTTGGAAAAATCTTGTCTTGAACTTTATCCACTGGTGATAAATATTGTATTGGAGAAGACCAACCTAGCCTGAGGCAAAACTCCTAAGGTAATGGGTTGATTTTCGGAGCCCGCCACACTCCTTTCAGCATGCCATTTCACTCACAGTGAAGGCTGGCTCTAGATTCCAGCACATAGCACAATGTTGAGCCCAGTGGAGGTGTCAATAAATATTCGTAGGATCAAAAAATTGATTAATTAATATGTAGTTTCTATGCCTAGATTCCTTAGCCACCATTAGCCAAGCTAGACAGCACCAATAAAACATGGCCCCATCACACCTCATTACAGAAAGTCATCTGAGAAAGTCATTTAAGATTCAATTAAAATGCTCACAACATGGGGAGACACTCAAATTTGAATATTCCAGCATAGATAAATCAATTAGCAGCTTTTTACCTGACAGCTTCCATAAATACAATGAATCTCCAGAGTTAACTTTTCATATTTTATCAAAAGCTGAGGCTAGGAGGTCCCTCAGATAACACAACACCATGCCCTAACCCACAAGGCTACGCCTAGAGCAAAACACTGTGGCCTCTGCTGGGGAAAAAGAAGAGAGGAGAATCTTTTTTTTCTCTATCTCTGTGTATATTTTACTATGCTTTTCATTACCACCATGTGAATCTAAAATAGATTATGATGAAATCATGTTAAAATCTATCACAAGGCTGGCTCAAGAACAATGAAAATAGCCTCTCTTGTTTATCACACAGGTTATTAACAGAGAGGCACAATACTACAGTGGTTAGCAACACAGACTCCAGAAGCCTTACTAGTTGTGGCTTTAGACAACTTGTGTTAACTTCTCAATTTTCTCATCTCTTAGGAGACAGTAATTGAAGACCTGATGTTTTTGAACTGTGGTGCTGGAGAAGACTCTTGAGAGTCCCTTGGACAGCAAGGAAATCAATCAGTCAATCCTAAAGGAAATCAACCCTGAATACTCACTGGAAGGACTGATGCTGAAGTTGAAGCTCCAGTACTCTGGCCATCTGATGCGAAGAGCCGACTCATTGGAAAAAGACCCTAATGCTGGGAAAGACTGAGGGCAAGAGGAGAAGGGGGTGACAGAGGATGAGATGGTTGAATGGCATCATCGACTCAATGGACATGAGTTTGAGCAAACTCCAGGAGATAGTGAAGGACAGGAAAGCCTTGCAGGCCGGGGTCACAAAAAGTCAAACACAACTGAGTGACTGAACAAAAAAGGAGACAGTAAAACATCTTCCTCCTAGAGTTGCAATGAGGAAGAACACCTGCATAGCACCAAATGAACAGTTAGTAAGGGACAACTTGTATAATTTAAAGTCAAAGAAAACTGGACAATAATCAGTCAAGCTACTGGCCACTTTGGTTTTTACAACATAATTTCAAACTGAGAAATAATACAAACACTAGATTTTTGAACAAATGATCAGAGATGATAGTTGGGGTCTCAGATTAAAACGTAACTGAGCATTGAAACATGTATATTATCTAGGGTGAAACGGATAACCAGCTCAGGTTGGGTACATGAGACAAGTGCTCGGGCCTGGTGCACTGGGAAGACCCAGAGGGATCGGGTAGAGAGGGAGGTGGGAGGGGGGACTGGGATGGGGAGTACATGTAAATCCATGGCTAATTCATATCAATGTATAACAAAAACTACTGTAATTATGTAAAGTAATTAGCCTCCAACTAATAAAAATTAAAAAAAAAAAAAAAAAGAACAGATCTTCATGGTTCTAGTCTTCCATTCTTTGTGTTGCTTTATTACGGAAGCAAGAAAAGTGGCGGAGATGATGAAGGCAGGAGAGATGCCATAGGTACAATGAGAAAGAACATAATTTAGGAGTTTTCTTTTCTAAACAGGGCCACTTCTCCTCTGGAAAACTTACTGTTAGGGAACAAGTAAAAAAAAAAAAAAACGTAACTGAGGAATTCACGCTTTGGCAGTACTCAGACATTTTAAGTTAGTGTGATGAGTGACTGAAAATATAAATTATGGTATCAACCAACAAATGGGAATTATAAGAGAGAATGGTCTTCCCAATAACCCTAAAATATACTGCAGAGTAAGTCAATCTCTCAACTCAGGGATGATAATTAGCTAGAAAATATATTAAAATTCTTCCCTACTAGTTGGTAAATGGTCGCTGCCTCACACCTGTGTCCAGGCACCCTGCCAGCTTCCCAAACACCACAGTCCTGCACCAAAGGGCTAAGCCTTGACACAAGTTCAGCCATGGGCCTCTAAGACCTGATCCAGAATCACAGCCAGCATGCACACCAATACATACCACTTATTACGGGTTGAATTAGGTTCCCAAAACAGTATGTTGAAGCCCTAACCCCCAGTACCTCAAAATGTGACCTAATTTGGAAATAGAGTCTTTCCAGAAGTCATCACCATGAGGTTATTATGGCAGGCCCTAATCCAATATTAGTGTCCTCATAAGAAGAAGAAATATGGATATTGACACAGATACTCACAGAAGGAGAATGCGTGTGAAGATAAAGGCAGAGATGGGAATGATGAATCTACAGGCTAAGAACTCCAAAGATTGCTTGTAAATCACCAGAAGCTGGAAGAGAGGTATAGCCTTCAGAAAGGACCAACACCACTGACCCCTCGATCTCAGATTCCAGGCCCCCACAACTGTAAGACAATAAACTTATGTTCTTTAAGCCACTGAGTTTGTGGTATTTGATTACAACAGCCCTAGCAAACTAATACACCACTTCTAATAATACCTTTACATGTGGTATCTACCTCCTGGACTTTTCATAAAACCTAAGCACAGCTTCTCAACTCTTGGGAAAGTAAAAGCAAGATTATTCTGCAGTCTCTTGAGTACATTCTCATAACTCAATCAGAAGTCCAGAGCATTTTAGGAGCTAGAGGTGATCTGAGAATGAAGATTAAAGAAAAAAAAAGTTGGATAAATATGGCCTTTCAAAGCCTGTGACAAGTTAGATTCTCATGTTCCTCAACAGACGCCAGGTTTTACTAACAAGGGTTACTTGTAGCCCCACCTGCTCCTTAACCTTGGCCAACGGTGTTTGTGGTATGTGAAAGAGCAAGTCTCCTGAGAAACCCAGAAAACTGGATAAGGTTAAAATAGAGTCCTGTGGAACTGTTTTACCAGGCATGCCTAGAAAAAAATTATAAAAATGGCTGCTCTGAAACTTAAGTAACCTGCACATTCTTCATCTTAAAACCTCATGAGAACAATATTGCTCAATATCCAGTTCAGTTCAGTTGCTCAGTCGTGTCCGACTCTTTGCAGCCCCATGAATCGCAGCATGCCAGGCCTCCCTGTCCATCACCAACTCCTGGAGTTTACTCAAACTCATGCCCATCGAGTCAGTGATGCCATCCAGCCATCTCATCCTCTGTCATCCCCTTCTCCTCCTGCCCTCAATCCCTCCCAGCATCAGGGTCTCTTCTAATGAGTCAACTCTTTGCATGAGGTGGCCAAAGTCACTATTAGAGAAATATAAATCAAAACTACAATGATTATATCACCTCACACCAGTCAGAATGGCCCTCATCAAAAAGTCTACAAACAATAAATGCTGGAGAGGGTGTGGAGAAAAGGGAATGCTCTTGCACTGTTGGTGGGAATGCAAATTGATACAGCTACTATGGAAGATGGTATGGAGATTCCTTAAAAAACTAGGAATAAAACCACCATATGACCCAACAATCCCACTCCTAGGCATATACCCTGAGGAAACCAAAATTGAAAGAGACACATGTATCCCATTGTTCACTGCAGCACTATTTACAATAGCTAGAACATGGAAGCAACCTAGATGTCCATCGACAGAGGAATGGATAAAGAAGTTGTGGTATATATACATAATGGAATATTACTCAGCCATAAAAAGGAATGCATTTGAGTCAGTTCTAATGAGGTGGATGAACCTAGAACCTATTATACATAGTGAAGTGAGTCAGAAAGAGAAAGATAAATACCGTATTCTAACACATATATATGGAACCTAGAAAAATGGTACTGAAGAATTAATTTACAGGGCAACAATGGAGAAACAGGAATAGAGAATAGACTTATGGACATGAGGAGAAGGGAGGAGAGGGTGAGATGTATGGAAAGAGTAACATGGAAATGTACATTACCATATGTAAAATAGATAATCAACGGGAATTTGCTGGAAACTCAAACAGGGGCTCTCTATCAACCTAGAGGGGTGGGACAGGGAGGGAGATGGGAAGGAGGTTCAAAAGGGAGGGGATGTATGTATACCTATGATTGATTCATGTTGAGGTTTGACAGAAAATAGCAAAATTCGGAAAAGCAATTATCCTTCAGTGAAAAATAAATTAATTTTAAAAACTCATAGGTAAATTGAAAACACCTGTGGTAGCCATCTCATGCTATCATGAGTTGATCTGATGTACTTGAATTTCCTCCCATTTTATAGGCAAAGAAAGAGGCCCAGGGATGCACAACCATGGGAGAGGCTGGAACTAGATTCTCACCAGATTTCCCATGAAACCACTCCATTATTAAATACTAATTAAATGCCAAGGATCCAGAGACGAGAGTAGTCAGGAGGGGTGAGGAGTAGGGATTCTTTTAATTTAAATAATTAAAGTACAAAGGGCTAATATGGTGAGAACACTTGGAGTAGGAGCAGGAAAGAGTCTAAGGCACACAAAAAAGATGCCCTCTGAGCTGAATGTTTGAAAATAAGTCAGTGTTCACTAAGCCAACGCAGAGGCCAGGGAGAAAGGCTTTTCCAATCAGGAGAGTAAGACAAAAGTGACAAAGCACAAAGTTGGAGGTCCCCAGTGGGAAGCATCTGGAGGAGGGCAGGCTGGGTCTCAGATGTCAGAAGTCTGGGGCTTTATTTTTATTTTATAGGCAACATAGAGCTGCTGATGGGTTTATATGGGATTCAGTCAGCTATTTCAGAAAACTTGCTTAGTGGCAATGTTTAAAATGAACTAGCGCTGAAGATAGGCTGGACGCAGGGAGACTTATTAAAAGGTTATTTCAAGAGTTCAGGAAAAATAAGAGTGGAAAATCATAAGCCATTTCAGAAAGGGAACAAACAAATCCAGGTGGCCAGCTGAACAAAGGGAAGGAAAGTGAAGCCAAAGACGACCGTGAAGGCCTCTGGTCCAAAAACGACAGTGACGATTTTATCAAGTAAGAAAATAAACCGTGGGAAAGGTAGTAACTCCTGAAGAAATTTTGGATTGTCTCTCACAGCTTCTTTCTGACACTAACAGGATCATAAAGTTGTGTGGAACAGACATAAACTTTGTGATAAAAACCCTATCCACTGATATAAGGTAAAGATAAGACACTTTTTCTTTCAGTATTCAGCATTGACAGCATATACATTTCAGATAATGCCCTAGGAAATATCTACATTTAACCTAACTGAACAGGGGTAACGATTGTAACTCTGAAAAACAATTGATGGAGAAAACCAAATATTCCTCTCGTAAGTTATACTATAAAATGCATCAATAGACCAAAGACAAAGAATTGATTTTAATTACTTGGGATTTGCATTTTAGCACAAAGTCCAACATAACTCCAAACTAAATTTATGCTTGAGTGTGGACAGATACTCATTCAATCAATAGGAAGACACAAAAGGGGATTCAGATATATAAAGACTTAGACCCATCCTCAAAGAACCTCCACTCTTAATTTATCATGAGTTTGAACAAAATATGGAACATGCATTAGTTTATGTCCAATAGCACTTGTAAAAGTATATCAGCTTTGTAAAACCAATCACTAATATAGACCTTGAAATTATTCACAGAAGTTGCCTCAAGTCTTCTCAATTTATATCCTATCCTTTAGCTACCTCTTTTATTTCCATGCAAGGGCTGTCTTTTGATTCCAAATACAGTCGTCTCTCCTGGGCTGCAGATCTTTTTCAACTGGGTACCATGCCTCTCAGCTTAAACTCAGAACAACCAGACTGAAGTCAAATCTTTCAACTCCCCAGATAAGCTGGCACTTCCTTCTTTATTGTCTATCTCGGCTAAGGGAATTGTCATCTATTGAGGTTCCCTAAGGCTGGAACTTCAGCACCATCCAGGATGACTCATTCTAAATACCTCAATCAGTCCCTAAGTCCATTTTCTAAGTCTGCCCTCTCCCCTTCCAACCACATTGCTACCTGCTATGTTTCAGGATCCCAAAACTCTTGCATGGAAAACTACAGTATCCTTTTTCACCTTGCCTCAAACATCTATACTTCCAACTAAGTGATCCTTGTGAAGCATGAATCTCTAAAGCACCACCATTATCTTTGGATAAATATATATCAATAGCTTCTCCTTGCATTCAGGATTAATTCAAACATCTTATGTGGTAAGCAAAATAACAACCCTCCAAAGATATCCATGTCTCACATCCAGAGCTTGTGATGCAGCCCTGAGCCATGGACTGCAGGCAGCCTCTAGAAGCTGGGAAAGGCCAAGAATGGAGTCTCCCCAGAACATCCAGAAGGAATGTAGTTCTTCCAGAACCTTCATGTCAGCCTCATAGGACATGTGACAGCTGGATGATAAATTTGTGTTGCTTCAAACTACCGCACAATTGCACTCATCTCACATGCTAGTAAATGTTCAAAATTCTCCAAGCCAAGCTTCAGCAATACATGAACCATGAACTTCCAGATGTTCAAGCTGGTTTTAGAAAAGGCAGAGGAACCAGAGATCAAATTGCCAACATCCACTGGATCATCAAAAAAGCAAGAGAGTTGCAGAAAAACATCTACTTCTGCTTTATTGACTATGCCAAAGCCTTTGACTGTGTGGATCACAATAAACTTTGTAAAAATCTTAAAGAGATGGGCATACCAGACCACCTGACCTGCCTCTTGAGAAACCTATATGCAGGTCAGGAAACAACAGTTAGAACTGGACATGGAACAATAGACTGATTCCAAATAGGAAAAGGAGTACGTCAAAGCTGTATATTGTCACCCTGCTTATTTAACTTATGTGCAGAGTAAATCATGAGAAATGCTGGGCTGGAAGAAGCACAAGCTGGAATCAAGATTGCCGGGAGAAATATCAATAATCTCAGATATGCAGATGACACCACCCTGATGGCAGAAAGTGAAGAGGAACTAAAAAGCAAGGTGAAAAGACAGCCCTCAGATTGGGAGAAAATAATAGCAAATGAAGCAACAGACAAAGGATTAATCTCAAAAATATACAAGCAACTCCTCCAGCTCAACTCCAGAAAAATAAATGACCCAATCAAAAAATGGGCCAAAGAACTCAACAGACATTTCTCCAAGGAAGACATACAGATGGCTAACAAACACATGAAAAGATGCTCAACATCACTCATTATCAGAGAAATGCAAATCAAAACCACAATGAGGTACCATTACACGCCAGTCAGGATGGCTGCTATCCAAAAGTCTACAAGCAATAAATGCTGGAGAGGGTGTGGAGAAAAGGGAACCCTCTTACACTGTTGGTGGGAATGCAAATTAGTACAGCCACTATGGAAAACAGTGTGGAGATTTCTTAAAAAGCTGGAAATAGAACTGCCATATGACCCAGCAATCCCACTTCTGGGCATACACACCAAGGAAACCAGATCTGAAAGATCCACGTGCACCCCAATGTTCATCGCAGCACTGTTTATAATAGCCAGGTCATGGAAGCAACCCAGATGCCCATCAGCAGACGAATGGATGAGGAAGCTGTGGTACATATACACCATGGAATATTACTCAGCCATTAAAAAGAATTCATTTGAATCAGTTCTAATGAGATGGATGAAACTGGAGCCCATTATACAGAGCGAAGTAAGCCAGAAAGATAAAGACCATTACAGTATACTAACACATATATATGGACTTTAGAAAGATGGTAACGATAACCCTATATGCAAAACAGAAAAAGAGACTCAGATGTATGGAACAGACTTGTGGACTCTGGGAGAAGGCGAGGGTGGGATGTTTCAGGAGAACAGCATTGAAACATGTATATTATCTAGGGTGAAACGGATAACCAGCTCAGGTTGGGTACATGAGACAAGTGCTCGGGCCTGGTGCACTGGGAAGACCCAGAGGGATCGGGTGGAGAGGGAGGTGGGAGGGGGGACTGGGATGGGGAATACATGTAAATCCATGGCTAATTCATATCAATGTATAACAAAAACTACTGTAATGATGTAAAGTAATTAGCCTCCAACTAATAAAAATTAAAAAAAAAAAGAAAGGGATATATGTATAAAAAAAAAAAAAAAGTGAAAGAGGAGAGTGAAAAAGTTGGCTTAAAGCTCAACATTCAGAAAACTAAGATCATGGCATCTGGTCCCATCACTTCACGAGAAATAGATGGGGAAACAGTGGAAACAGTGGCTGACTTTATTTTTGGGGACTCCAAAATCACTGCAGATGGTGATTGCAGCCATGAAATTTAAAGACGCTTACTCCTTGGAAGGAAAGTTATGACCAACCAAGATAGCATATTAAAAAGTAGAGACATTACTGTGCCAACAAAGGTCCGTCTAGTCAAGGCTATGGTTTTTCCAGTGGTCATGTATGGATGTGAGAGTTAGACTGTGAAGAGAGCTGAGTGCCAAAGAATTGATGCTTTTGAACTGTGGTGTTGGAGAAGACTCTTGAGAGTCCCTTGGACTGCAAGGAGATCCAACCAGTCCACCCTAAAGGAGATCAGTCCTGGGTGTTCATTGGAAGGACTGATGTTGAAGCTGAAACTCCAATACTTTGGCCACCTCATGCAAAGAGTTGACTCACTGGAAAAGACCCTGATGCTGGAAGGGATTGGGGGCAGGAGGAGAAGGGGACAACAGAGGATGAGATGGCTGGATGGCATCACCGACTCTATGGACATGAGTTTGAGTAAACTCCGGGAGTTGGTGATGGACAGGGAGGCCTGGCATGCTGCAATTCATAGGGTCCCAAAGAGTCGGACATGACTGAGCAACTGAACTGAACTGACTGAAACCACTAAGTCTTTGTTAATTTATTATGAAATAATTGGAAACTGACACTCCTCCATATGGCATGTAGGGCCATTAACAAACTGGGCCCAACCTACCACTGGTACCTCTCTCCACTCAAACTCAGCACAACCAAAACCGAAGTAAAATCTCTTTTCATCCCAAACCTCCTGGTTCCCCCTTCCTTATTTTCTATCTTGGCAATTAGAATCATTTTCTGTGAGTGTACCTTCCAAAGTCCCTGCTCTTCAACCAAATCAAATATCTATTCTCTCATGTTTCTATGTTTTTATGCATGCAGGCCTTTCCACCTTCTTTGCTCATCCTTGAGGAGTCCATTAAAGCAGCACTTTGAGAAAGCTTCCTGCTCATCCAGATGGAGTCACATGGCCCCACCTCCTTAGGTTCAGTCTCCTAACCTGGCTTTGTATTTATCACAATCCACTATGTTAGCTCCTGTGTCGGAATCTTCCATTTGACCATCAGCTACTTGAAAACAGACACTCCATGTTCATCTCTGCCTCCCCAGTGTCTACCTCATAAAGGTGAAGTGAATAGCACTATTGACGATGAGAATAAAAATAGAACAGCAGACCAAAAGTAAGGGAAGGTTAACAGAAGGGGATTCTAGGAGATGAGAAAATCTTAATTTATTGTAGATAAATTGCAAAGGAGCCACTGGAGACAGGGATTAAATATGCAAATGAAAAAAAGAGAGAGGAATTTATTTTACTAGCCTGAAAGTAGTCCAAATAAATGAGATCACTGACAATAATGGAGGGACTATCCTTGAAAAGGAGGAAAGCTTTTTTTCCTCCAAATAAAAAAATACAGAAGATTAATACAGATATTAATTCACTAAGAGATTAATATACAGATGGCAAAATGCAAAATGCATCATCATTTTACAAGGTTAAAGACAATTTTAAGGCATTATGTTTATGTAGTTCCTCCATATTGTCTTTCTCCAAAATCTCCCAGCATAATTTTAACAACAGGCCAAATAGCTACTGACTCTTGGGAATTTGTTCTTCTGCATCAGGTTCTTTTCCAAATCAGGAAAGCATCTAAATATTCCCAGGTACTTCTTTTCATATATATATGTGTGTGTGTGTGTGTGTATGCCTCTATCATATATATAGCAGAACCCATAACAAATCTCTGCTAGGCCCAAGTCAAAACCAGTTTCTGTGCTTTGATCTCTAGACCACAGCACCTCAGTTATATTCTCTTAAACGTATTTTTCACAAACAAAGCACACCCAGGTTTACTGGAAAACCCCATCCCTACTGAAGTCAGTGGTGATGAGATGACAAGCAAATGCCACAGAAACAAAAGAATACTGAGAGACTTTTACAGAGATACTACCTCAGATGGTGGTGCCAGACACCACTGACCCTGCACTTGACTTGAGTCAAAAAAAAACCCTCCAATATTGACAGACTTCCATGGTAAGATAACCTTACAGAAAAACGTGCTCCAAGGGGGTAACACGGCTCACCTGGCAAGGTACAAGTTCACGCAGAAGACTCAAGTCCATATTTCTAAGACAGCAGTTCCTCCCTCACAATTTATCAGAGCAGCACTAAAGGAAGCTGCTGTTGAATCAGCAGCTTTAGGTTCATCTGTTCAGTTTTTCTTTCCAGTCACTTTCTCCAACAATACTGACAAAGGTTTGTTTTTGCTCCAAAAGATCAGACTTTAACAACTGATTTAAAAAATGTTTTTTCTAATGGTCAAGCTTCAGGTATGGGCCCAGAAAACTGAGATTCTTTTTTTTTTTCCCCACAGGATTTGTTTTAGATGTATTTGAGTATAATTGCTTTACAGTGTGTGTTAAGTTTCTACTGTGAATCAGCTGTAAGTATACATATATCCCCTTCCTCGTGAGGGCCCCTCCCACCCCACCCACCACCCACCCTTCTAGATCATCTCAGAGCACCAAGCTGAGCTCCCTGAACTATACAGCAGCTTATCTCTAGCTATTTATTTTATACATGGTAGTGTATATATGTCAGTGCCATTCTCTCAGTTCATCTCACCCTCTCCTTCCCCTTTTGGGTCCACAAGTACGTACGTTGCCTATCTCTGCGACTCTATTCTTACCCTGTGAATTTAAGTACATTGCTACCATTTTTCTAGATTCCATAGAAAGCTGAGATTCTTAATCAGAGTGTGTATTTCCCACAGGGTATGGGTCCAAACAAGTTAGCTTATCCCTTTAAGCAGAAACTTGCTGCCATCTCACTGTTTTTCCAGTTTCCAGTGCCCGATACCAGTTGTCGTCACACTTGACATGCCCCTCTGTAAGCTATTTCCAATGGAAGGCTCTATGCCATTTCTACGCCCTTCTTTAAGAGATTGTTTCACCTAATTCAACAAATTGTATCCTATTCATTGCCTCATTCATTTATGGAATTAATACATTTTAACCTCCTTCTACATACAGGCACTGGATCTTTTCAGAAAGGAAGTTGTCACAGACTTGAATGTTTTTATTCCCCTAAAACTTGTATGTTAGAACCTAATATCCAATATGATGATATTTTGAAGTAGGGCCTTTAGAAAGTAATTAGGTCATGAGACTGGAGCCCTCTGAATGGAATGAGTGACCTTATAAAAAAGACTTCAATGAGATCCTTGCCCTTTCTACTACGTGTTCAGTTTAGTCACTCAGTTGCGTCCGACTCTTTGCAACCCCATGAACCACAGCACGCCAGGCCTCCCTGTCCATCACCAACTCCCAGAGTCCACCCAAACCCATGTCCATCGAGTTGATGATGCCATCCAACCATCTCATCCTCTGTTGTCCCCTTCTCCTCCTGCCCTCAATCTCTCCCAGCATCAGGGTCTTTTCAAATGAATCAGTTCTTCACATCAGGTGGCCAAAGTATTGGGGTTTCAGCTTCAACATCAGTCCTTCCAATGAACACCCAGGACTGATCTCCTTTAGGATGGACTGGTTGGATCTCCTTGCAGTCCAAGGAACTCTCAAGAGTCTTCTCCAACATCACAGTTCAAAAGCATCAACTCTTTGGCGCTCAGCTTTCTTCACAGACAACTGTCACATCCATACATGACCACTGGAAAAACAATAGCCTTGACTAGACAGACCTTTGTTGACAAAGTACTGTCTCTGCTTTTTAATAAGCTGTCTAGGTTGGTCATAATTTTCCTTCCAAGGAGTAAGTGTCTTTTAATTTCATGCTGCAATCACTACCTGCAGTGATTTTGGAGTCCCCAAAAATAAAGTCAGCCACTGTTTCCACTGTTTGTCCATCTATTTGCCATGAAGTGATGGGACCAGATGCCATGATCTTAGTTTTCTGAATGTTGAGCTTTAAGCCAACTTTTTCACTCTCCTCTTTCACTTTCATCAAGAGGCTATTTAGTTCCTCTTCACTTTCTGCCATCAGGGTGGTGTCATCTGCATATCTGAGGTTATTGATATTTCTCCTGGCAATCTTGATTCCAGCTTGTGCTTCCTCAAGCCCAGTGTTTCTCATGATGTACTCTGCATAGATGCTAAATAAGCAGGGTGACAATATACAGCCTTGACATACTCTTTTTCCTATTTGGAATCAGTCTGTTGTTCCATGTCCAGTTCTAACTATTACTTCCTGACCTGCATACGAGGACACAGCAAAAAGATGAATCTATGAACCAGGAAGCAGGTCCTCACAAGAGAGATTTTGGCCTTCCCAGTCTCCAAAACTATTAGAAATAAATTTCTATTCTTTATAAATGACCCATCCATAGTATTTTTGTTGCAGCAGCCAAACTGACTAAGATAGAAGCCAAACATAGAGGACCCGATACACCACTCATACTGGGGTCCCAGATGTCAGTCAGTCAAGAAAGATAATTTTCTGAATAGCTACTCTGTTCCAAGCATCACAGAGTTACAGAGGGCTTATAAAACATGGCTCTGGCTCTCACAGGGTTTACACAGCAGTCAGAAAATCAAAACACATAAACATGAAAGGACAAGAGAATGAACCAAACCAATAGCTTCTTTCAAGGTAAGTAAGGGTTAACGTGAGCGGAAGGGGTACGTCAATGTGCACTAAGATAAGACGCAGGAGATCCAGAAGGCCTGTCACTTGAGCGGAGGGCACTGTCTGGTGTGGTGAAGTGTTGGACTTCATTACTCCAGGGAAAGGAAACAGAGCCAGTGCTGAGCTGACAGCCTGCACAGCATTTTGAAGACCACTTAGAATAGTTCCCACTTTAATCAAAGAAGCTGTTAAACTATTCCCCTCAAACTAAGAAAATATAAAAATATCCTGGGGGGATAGGGTCTATGAGAAACTACTCATCTGGTAACACTTTGAAAAGAAATACTACTTTCCCTTTTAATGGGGGAAATGTTAACATTTTCAACTCCCATCTCATTCCATTATTTCAATAACAGAAGTGCTTTGAACTTTTAATCTACTGTCCTTTTACAAACTATCATCAAGATAGAACATTTTCCCCCATATGAAAAAAAAAAATAAGCATACACTACTTTTACTGGTGTTTAAAAATTACATTGTGTAGAAACAACAATAGAAATACAGATAAGATACCCTGGTTTCTATTAGTTTGGGCCAATAAGAAGCAACAGAGACATCAAAACCCCATTCCTCCAATTCTATAAGGCTCATTTTCATGATTTTATAAAATGTACCATTTCTAGGAACATTACATAACCTTAATAATTCAGAATATAAAAGCATCTTTGTTAGATTGTGGTGGATATCAAACTAACAACAAAATCACTGATATTTTCATAAATGTGTGTCAAATTTATACTTTTAATATTATAAAATAGTTTGGAAAATTCATATCAACAATCAATATCACAAAGAAAAAGAGAGGCAGGATTCATAATGTTCAAATGGTATCACATGACCAGGTGAGAAAAAGTCCAATCTCAAATCACAGCACTTTACTAGCTCAGTGAGAATTAAAGGGGAAGATAGAACATTGAAGATAAAGTCAATGGTTCTAACATTTTGTTGAAACAAGAACCACCCTTCTTTTTAGAAATGGTTTTTTCCTTTAAGGTCATTTTGGTGACCTTTTATTAATCTTCTAAACTGATCTTTACTAATCTGGAAATAGTGAATGAATACCTCTTCAGGAAGATATTATATAATAGCCAAAACAAACTGCATTTTGACAATGATCTGTTGAAAAAGAAAAATTATCTTATGCAAGGTTTGGATTCAACATACTGAAAACAAATCTGTACCACTTCAGCACAGAAAGCTTGAGCTTTTTTCCCTCTGCTGAATAGAGAGGTTGGCAAGAGTTGCTAGGTTTTTAAAAGAAAACAATTATAATTGCTTAGCTGACAGTGCTTTGTATATAGAAGGTGCTCAAAAAAAATACTTTGTAAAAGAACTAATTATTTTTTAACTGTGAAAAATTTAAACTAAAAAGCTGATTTATTGGATTAGCCCAGCCTATACAAAAAGGACAGCTTTTGGAGGGATGGAATGATTTTTCTCCATCATCTCCTGTACCACCTCTGCCCTAATTTCAGCAGGGTCTGGCAGCAATCATCTTCCACTCAGCACACAGGAGCAATGCCTTATTATACAATTACTTGTTATTGCTTTTCCTCTATAAACAAACCCAGTGTTTCAAAAAATGGTAGCACTGGGTCGAGATTCTTTGTCATGTTTTTCTGCTTGGCAGAAACCTATGAAGAACAGATGGAGAAATACTGGTGGTTAAAAACAAAAACAATACACATATAATTGTTTATAGTCTTTTCATAAAATTGGAACAATTCTGCATGCAAATATTTAATCTGTCTTGGTAGACACAATGAATTTTCAATAGGCATAGTCAAGAAAAAGCTTTGATGAGGAAAAACATCAAGCAGTATTTCATACTAAACATGCTAGACTCTGAATATCTGAAACTTTCCAGATCCTCAGGTACACATTTTTGAAAAAAGAAACTAATTGAATGCTCTTCAGGTTATGCTCATCTTCTTCCTCCTTGACATAAAAGATGAAAACAGGGCTCTTACAGAGAATTTCCCAGTCTACCAAAAAAGAACAATAAATATCTGCTAAATTTTTATGTTTTTCCCAGTGAGGTACTATCATACTGAGACCATCCTACAAAATTAATTCTTCCTAAAAACTGTGAAGAATAATAATCACCTCTTACAAGGTTTATAAAGGCTCATCTCAAGTCCCAAAATTTAGAATGCATTATTTAAGAAAACTTTTTAAATAAAAACCTAACTCATTATCATTACTACCATTATTATTTAAATGAAGCAAAGATATTTCCAACAGCAACAACAACCCAAAACCACTAATGAGAATGATGCAAGAAAACCAAAAATTCCAAGTAATGTATTATTTGGGAAAGATATATGTTACTTAACATACATGCTAACCATAGTAATAAAATAAACATCAAAAAAGTTAATATATCTGCTTATTTCAGCAAAATGTCTGGAGTTCTTCTGTAATATTTCTTTGATGGCAAGAGATTCAATATACACTGTATGACTTAAGAGCCAAAAACCTATTGAATTCAGGGTATTGAGAAACTTCAGACATTTCCACAATATATAAATATTCAACTTAATAGTTGACAAATAAAAAAATTGAAATTTGGGAGCTACTTGTGTGCACATACACGTAAGTACAAACACACACAAATTTACTCATGGATAAGAAGGCTCAGCAGGTAAAGAATCCACTTGCAATGCAGGAAATGCAGGAAACTCAGTTCGATCCTTGAGTCAGGAAGATCCCCTGGAGGAGGGCAAGGCAACCCACTCCCGTATTCCTGCCTGGAAAATCACAGGGACAGAGGAGCCTGGCGGGCTACAGGCCATGGGATGGCAAAGAGTCAGACACAACTGAAGTGACTGAGCAACAACTATGAAGATCTGAGGTTTTAACCTATTTGCTAGCAAATAAATTAGCCTGCCACTGCTTCATGGCCAGTGACAGAAGATAAAGAGATTTCTAGGTCAGAGACAAAGGACAAGACTGCTCACAGCACAGCAAGCATGAGCTTCACATTTACTTTTGTTCTTGCTCCTCAAGTCCCAGTGTGGTAATGTTGCACATCTCACATAGAATCTGAACACAGAGTGGATTTTCACTACAGCCAAGGAATACCAAGCTAAAGGAAACCCAATCTTTTATAATAGGCAGCAAGCAAATTTGCCTTACCTTTGAACTAGATGGAAACATTATCTCTGTTATACTAGACAGTAAATAAACCTTCCCCCACTCCAAAGGAAGACATCACCAGCTCCATCTTCCAAGGCTGTTCACTACACAAATATCCTTGAAAGGATTATCTGCAGAAAAATCTGTTAGTGTTTTTTCTCACAGGAGTGAAGAAGTACAAGAGACCCACAGAGAACTGTCTCCTGGTACATAGATATTATTTGTAATATATAGAGAGAGCGTATGACTTGTATGTCCCATTTTGCCAGGTTGGAGAACCTCCTATTTCTCTGAGTATTCTATTTTAATATGATTCCCATGCCCCACCTCTCTACTGTGAGAGGATCTCTGGTCTGTCAGGGTCCTGCCTTCCTTAATAACTCTGAGACACCTAGGGGTCTAGTCAATGTAAAGGTCAAATATGATTGTTCTCATATCTTCCCTGAATCTCAAACTCAAATTCTCCCTGTTATGTGGGACAATTTCCTGCTCCCCTAGATTCTAGGTGCTCTAGATTACCTCATGTACTAGTTTTCTGTTGCTGTCATAACGAACTATCTCAAATTAAGTAATTAAACCAATACCCATTTATTACCTCATAGTTTCTATATCTCATAACTCTGGGCGCAGAATAGCTCAACTGGATTCTCTGGTTAGGGTCTCATAAGACCAAAGAGGTTGGCAGGGCTCCATGCCTTACTGGATGCTTTGGAAAAGAATACTCTCAAACACTTTCCCAATGTTGGCAGAATTCAGCTCAGTCCCTCCTCATACTTTCACATGGCCTTTCCTTCTTCAAGCCAGAAATCATATGCCAAGTCCTTCTCATATGTGGACTCTCTCCAACATCCTCTTCTCTGCTCTATGCTTTTAAGAGCCCATGTAATTATATTGGACCCACTCAGATAATCCAGGATAATCTTCCTAGTTTAAGGTCAATGGATTAGTAAATTAATTACATCTACAAAGTTGCTTTTGCCATGTAAGGTAACATACTCAGTTCTGGGGATTAGGGCATAAATCTTCTTGGGAGTCATAAATCTTTCTACCACTCTCTACTACACAAAGTGTGATCTTTAGGCCAGCAGTATTAATATAACCTGGGAATTTGTGAGAAACGCAGAATCAAGATTCACCCCATATCTGGTTAATTAGAACCTACACTTTTACAAGATCCTCAGATGACTCATACATGCTGAGGTCTGAAATTCAGCATGATGTCCAGAGAATCACTAGGTATCTATCAGTCTAGAACATACTGCCAGATGCTGCTCCTACCACTCATAAAATTGGAGATAGTCAAAATTTTGGTAATCAGAAAATATTCCCCTCCTTCTCTCTGCTAATTTCAATTGTTATAGAGCCTTCACTTGAAAAAACCTAGAAAGCTGAAGCTTTACAACTGGGTTAAGATTACTCTCCTGGTCATTACACCTCCTGCTGGCCCAGACTATGTCAAGGTACCAAGGTTCCTTAGGTTACAGAAGAAGGCCATTCCTCCCACGAGCATTAAAATTTTTCATTGCAAAGAAGTACAGCCAGTTTTATCATGGCATGCTCCCAGTAAGGTTAATTGTAAGGAAAAAAAAATCTTCATATTCTTAGTTTCATATCATTCCTTCTCCTTAACCTAGTAGAGATGCCAAATCTCTAGTACAGAACTGCCTTTACATTAAAATGAGTTTTTGCTTAAGAACTGGTACCATCTTACTGATGACCTTAATTGGGGCTACTTTCATCCAAAGATAATTTAATAATTTTGAATCTCTAAGTGAATATCCTTAGTCTCTATGCAATTTTGCAAAACTGAACTGATTCAAATAAATGCAAGACTTTCACTTCATGTAACTTCATGTCACTCACTATTAATGGGAACAAAAAATAAATTAGTTTAGAGTCAAGGCCCCATGTCACTTTCAGTTGAAATAAAAATGGCTTTGTTAACTAATAACATTGTAATGTTCCTCATTCTTTAATATAAAGCAAGCTAGAAGTTGCATTCAAATTAAGAAATGATGTCATCATCATGACAAAATAAGTTTGCTACTATCTTCGCCTGGAAGAAGACCGATTTAGAAAACCTCTCATGGACAAGGGAGTCTTTGGGGAAATCTAGGAGTTTTGAAGAGAAGTTCTAGCACACCATTTGAGCAAAAAAAAATATGATTGGAAGTACTGAAGAGGATAAGAGGAACAGCTTCACTTTATCTGTGAAGCTCTCCCCCCTAAAAAGCACAGCTAAGTGTGAAGAGTCCTCCTTGTCCCACATTTCTCCCATGGGAGAAAATGAGAATGCACCAGTAAGCACCCAGTTTTCCCAGCTGTGTAGGACACTCACTGTAAAAGAGACCAACTTCTTTCTCACCCCATCCAAATTATTGAGCCATGAACGGCAGGATCAGGGCAGGGAGTGGCTGGGACAACAGCAGCCACAGGTCAGGACACAGTTTTCAAAGGTAGGTGGATCCAGGGCTTCCCTGGTAACTCAGTGGTAAAGGATCTGCCTGCAATACGGGAGACCAAAGTTCAATCCCTGGGTCAGGAAGATCCCCTGGAGAAGGAAATGGCAACCCACTCCAGTATTATTCCCTGGGAAATCCCATGGACAGGGGAAGCTGACAGACTACAATACATGGGGTCACAGAGTTGGACACAACTTAGCGAATAATGCACACACATACTATATAATAATTTGTTAATCAGTACACAATTTAAAAAGGTAAGGCATGACAACAAAACAAAATATGGGAAGTAGAGGGTAGAGTTTTTGTATGTTGTTGTAGTTAAGTTGTTATCACTGTAAAACAGCCTACTGTATCTAAAGATGTTTTAGATGTAACCACAGAGCAAACACTTACCATGGATATACACAAACATATCACTATAGAAAACTATCAATTCACAAAGGAAGATATAGCAAGAGAGGAAAAAAGGAACATGGAAACTACTGTCAGAAAACTACTAAGATGGCATTAGTAAGTACTTACCCTAAGTACTTTAATTAGATTAAAATCTCTAATCAAAAGGAAAAGAGTGAATTGATGAATTGAAAAACTAGACCTAACTATATATTGCCTACAAAAGACTTACTTCAGTTTTAAGGCCACTCACTTCAGCTTTCAGAGAATGGATAAAGATATTACATACAGATGGAAACCAAAAGAGAGTGGGGATAGTTATATCATACAAATTATACTTTAAATCAGAAACTGTAACAAGAGACAAAGAATGTCATTATTTTATGATAAAGAGGTTAATTTATCAAGAAGACATAACAAGGTAAATATATATTCACTCAATATTGCAACAAACATCTAAACAGATTAAGCAAACAATAACTGGCTTAGAGGGAGAAATAGATACCAATATAATAGTAGAAGGGACTTTAATATCTTACTTCCAACAATCAATATATCATCTAGACAGAAGCTCAATAAGGGAAGTGTGAACATGAATAACATTATAGATGAAATGAAACTAACAGATACATATAGAATGTTCCATCCATCATCAAATAAACATTTTTTCTCCATTGTATATGGAACATTCTCCAGAAAAGATCATATGTTATTTTAAAAACAAGTCTTAGCAAATTTAATAAGATTGAAATCTTCAATTTGAGACCACAGTTATATCAAACCAGAAATCAATAAGAAGAAAACTGAAAAACCCATGAGAATGTAAAAAATAAACACAATCCTGAACAAGCATTAGGTCAAAGAAGAAATTAAAAGGGAAATCTGAAAGTATCAAACAAAAATGAAAATACAAAATACCAAAAATTATAGAATGCCACAAAAACAGTGACACTTTTAAGAAATAAGAAGACATGGAAAGAACAATTTAACTTCACTCTTCAATTACCAGAAAAAGAAGAACCAACCAAGCCCAAAGTTAGCAGAAGGAAGAAAATAACAAAGATTAGAGCAGAAATAAAATAGACCAAAAAAAAAAAAGAGAGAGAGAGAGAAGATCAATAAAACTAAGAGCTGCTTTTTTTCTAAGAGAAACAAAAACACAATCTTTAGCAAGAGTAAGAGAAAAAAAAAAAAAACAGGACTCAGAATCACTAAAGATGAGACATTACAGCTGATAGCACAGAAATACAAAAAATCATTAAAAAGTGCTATGAACAATTATATGGCAATAAATTGGTTAACCTAGGGGAAAATGGGCACATTCCTAGAAACATACAACCTACCAAGGCTGAATTATTAAGAAACAGAAGTTATGAACAGACCACTAGTGAGTCTTAATCAGTAATTTAAAAAAAAAAAAAAAAAAAAAACACTCCCAAAAGGGAAAGTCCAGGACTAGATGGTTTTACTAGTGAATTCTACCAAATTTTGAAGAATTAATGTCAATCCATCTAAAATTCTTCCAAAAAATAGAAAAAGGAAGGAATACTCCCAAACCCATTTTCAGAGGCCAGCATTACACTGATGCCAGAGCCAGGCAAGGACACTATAAGAAATGAAAAGAAGTAGTAGCAGAATCACAGATATAGAGAGCAAAAGCAAACCAGTGGTTACCAGTGAGGGAAGGAGAGTATGGGAGTGGGGGAGGGCGAGATAGAAAGTGCTGGGTGTAAGATAGGCTCAAGGATGTATCATACAACATGGGGAATATAAGCCAATATTTTGCAATAACTGTAAATGGAAAGCAATCTCTTAAAATTGTATACAAATTACAAAAAAAAAAAAGGCACCTTAGGAAGAGTTCTCTAAGGTTTACTATTACAATTAAAAAAAAAAAAAAGAAATGAAAACTACTGAACAGTATCTCTAGTATAATGATGCAAAATTTCTCAACAAAATACTAGCAAAATGAATTCAACAGCACATTAAAAAGATTATACACCTTGATCAAACAGGATTTATCCCAGGAATGCCAAGGATAGTTCAAAATATAAAAATCAGTAAATATAATATGCCACATTAGCAAAATAAAGCATAAAATTCATATGATCATCTCAGAAAACACATTTGACAAAATTTAACATGTTTTCATAATAGAAAGTCTTAACAAATTGAGTATAGAAGGAACATACCTCAGCATTATAAAGGCCATATTTGACAAGCCCAGAATTAATATCATATACTCAATGAAGGTGCAAAGTTTTTCCTCTAAGATCAAGAACAAGACCAAGCTGTCCACCCCCACCGCTCCTATTCTACACAGTATGAAAATCTCAGTCAGAACATTAGGCAAGAAAATAAATAAAAAGGCATACAAATTGAAAAGGAAAGAAATGAAATTGTCTCCAAGTGCAGACAATATGACCCTACACACCTTACCTTGAACAAGGTGGGTTTGAATTACACAGGTCCACTTATATATGGATTTTTTTTCAATAAGTATGTACAACAGTACTACACATCCCATGGTTGGTTGAATTCAAGGATGCAACAGGCCATCTGTAAAATTATACCTGGATTTTCAACCACATGAGGTTGCTGTCCCTAATTTCCACATCATTCAAGGGTCAATTATATGCAGAAAACCCTAAAGACTTCACCAAAAAAAACTTTTAAAACTAACAAATTCAGTAAAGTTGCAAGATATAAAATTGACATAGAAAAATCAGTTGTGTTCTATACACTAACAACAGCATACCTAAAAAATAAAGAAAATCCTATTTACAATAGCATAAATTAAATGCTTAGGAATATATGTAGCTAAGGAGCTGAAAGATTTGTATGCTGAAAACTATAAGACATTAATGAAATAAATTAAAAACACAAATAATGGAATGATATCCTGTACTCATGGATTAGAGAATTATATTAAAATATCCATACTGCCCAAAGTAATCTATACATTCAGAGAAATCAACTATACTTCAATTTTTCAAAATAAATAATCTTATGGTAATCATTTTGCAATAGACATATCAGATCATCACATTGTACATCTTAATGTTAAATGTCAATTATATCTCAGTAAACAGGATATTTAGTTAATACAAATAATGATATCATTAATTATACCTAAATATTAATCACATCTAAAATTCATGCTGGCTGTGTCAGATAAATAAGAAAACGTATCATTATCCCCATTTTATAGCTTAGAAAACTGAGGCGCACATAAACTAGATGATTTTCTTTAGTTAGGGCAACTAATAAGTAGTAGAAGTACATTTGCAAAGAAATGTACCTAGCTTATGAATTAAGATTTTTAAATCACAATTTCCAATTAAAAAAAAGATTTTTAAATCACAATTTCCTAAAGCAGGACATATTTTCCAAACTTCAAGAGATAGTACAGAGGAAGGGATACATATTTGGAATGAAATATACATAAAAAACAAGTAAGGTAGACACTATTCCATACATCCTGAATACTATGGAATAGCATTGCATAATATTAAATATTTTCCAGGGTACATGAATCTTTAAAATGTTTTGTAGTTTAAAACATGTTTCAGTTAAAGAAAAAACTATTATTAGTCTTGATACATTTCTGCTGTAATACATATAAAATTATATTGGTATTCACATGATCTGTAGAAAGTACCTTTACTGGGAAATCAATGAAATATCATTGACCTCTTAGTGAAAAGTGGTTGATCTAGACAAGTAAAGCAAATTTTGTACCTTTGGAGAGGGGCTGCTAGTTTTGAACATCCTTTCAGGTGAATGTGATTTATTAGCTATTGAAGCACATTAGATGCTTTAGGAATAAACACTTTATAAAAATATATCAAAATGTCTCTCAAACAGTTCAAATTGCATATCACAAGATTCCTTAGCTTTACTCAGCAATTATTCTTCAGAATGAAGGGAAAGCAAATATTTCCAGCCATCTGCTACAATAGAGGGAGAGATAATCAACCATTCATATCATAGTTTCTACAAATGAACCACAGCCAGGAAAAGTCATTCCATATGATGTCATCTGGGCATCTCTTATCCACATCTCACTGCTTTTCTGTGACTACAGAAATAATACCCTGGCCCTTTTCATCTTGACAATGTTGTTATGTTCAATTACATGTGCAATTGGCAAACAACACTTTTATCACAATTCAATTCCATATCTCCAAATCTAAAAGTCACCAAAACACTAATTATACCATGGTATTTGTAAATTGGTTGTATATTTCACATAAAATGCTACTTCATGGTTGTGATGGACTATTAAAGATTACTTGGACTATCTCCAAGAAAGTGAGGAAATCTAAATTACTCATATCACCAATTATTTATTTTCATCTTAAATATTTCCAGGAAGATGTTCTCTCGACTCCTTAGCTAAATACTAGTGATAGGTGCTAAGACTCTTAGTCTTATCCAACTCTCTCAGACCCCATGGACTGTAGTCTGCTGGGCTTCTCTGTCTATGGGATTCTCTAGGCAAGAATACTGGAGTGGGGCGCCATTTCCTCCTCCAGGGGATCTTCCCAACCCAGGGATTGAACCTAGTCTCCTGCGGCTCCTGCATTGCAGGTGGATTCTTTACCACTGAGCCACCAGGGAAGCCCAAATAGTAGTGATAATAGTTACCATTTCTCGACCAGATAAAAGGTGACATGCAAAGTACCAGGTACCAAATTAATTGTTTTACTTATCATCTCAAGCTTGTAATAATCCTGCAAGAACAATATTCACCAATGTTGCAGATGAGAAAACTCGAAAACAAAAATCCAGGGCCATAGAGAAAGTAAATGACAGATCAGAATTCCAACCAGCACTACAGGCTCCCCAAGTCTTTCTAACCAATGAGTGCCCCTACATTTACTTCACTCAATAAGTACTCAATCTCTTAAGGATCAATTATAAAGGCCCCATATTACTGTGCCCTTGGGATTTTTAATCTGCCCCTCCTGGAATTCCAAGTTATGTATTCACCAGTTACATTATCTTTCATCACTTGCAATGCCAAACATGGTCTCTAGACAGGAAACTTATCTACTCAATCAACAGCATTTATTCTGTGGGACCATATCTGTTTGATCCATGATATGTCAAATCATGAATTCCATCCAGATTCAGGTGACTTTACTATGAATAAAATTAAGTGGGACTTTGTGATTGCAGTTTTAGAAAGGAAAAGAATCATCTAAGTGATTAAATTACATTTATTCCAGAGTCTACTTGTTGCAACCAACCTTCCCCCACACACAGATATCCCTTCTTCCTTGCTACTTATGGAGATAATACATGCTAATGTACTTTTCTGGCAGTTTTGCAGTATAGTTTTGTTTATAGCTCCTCACTCCATAACTACAATGTATTCCTAAGGTATTGTCTTAATTCTATTCCTTCTTAATTCTATTGCCCTTCCCATTGTTGGTAAAATATATTCTAGAGAAGAGTCTGAATATAAAGGCGGAGTTCTAACATATTACTAATTTCTCATAACTACAGAGTTGATAATGATCATCTAGTTTTTGGACAATATTTGTCAAAGGCCCTCTCTCAGGAATAACAACTCTTGATTAAAGTTAACCAGATGTTACATAACTAGTCTTGTGCCATGTAGCTCTTGACCTACAGAGGTATGAAATGCAGACTAAGAGGGACAGTGATGAAGAGTTGGCACTCAGTATAGAAGACCTTTAATGATCATCTCAGGGGGTTGGGCTAATTTTTTCCTACAGGAATGTCTTTTATTAGAAGGAGAGGAATTCTGGTAGTTATCCACAGCAGAGACAGTTCAGGGGAAGGACTGAGGATGGAGACCATGTAGGATACTATTGCAATAATCTCAACAATCATTGACAAGGGCTGAACTAAAGTGGTGGGGATGGCAGTTCAAAGCAACGGAAAAACTGGAGACACCTGGAGAAATAACTATACTTCCCTCATTCACTCATTCAATAGATTTTTAATAAGAACTACTACGTTCCACGCACTGTGCTAGTAGCCGGAGATATAATATTGAGTAAGGTAGGTATTGTGCCTTATCTCAAAAAATTTACTTATACAACAATAAATATTTAAAATTGTGAAGAAAACAATTTAAAAAAATCAGAGAGAGTGATAAGATGACCAGAGCAATAGATAGGTTGTGGAGAAAGATAAAGAATGGCATCAAAACTGCCACTGAGCACTCAAGCCTGGATGACTGAACAAACGGAGGCATCATTGACAGAAATAAACTGAGTTTCTAGCAGGCACAACACAGTGATTCAACCTACAGTGTGTTATAGGAGATAGGAGGTACTTATAGAAAAATAAAACACAGTTAGAAAAGTTGACCTGAGTTTATAGAAAAGTCAGAGCATTGGATACAAATCTGGGAGCTAGCAATGAATGCAAACAACCAGAAACTTTAGACTTCTTCACCAAGCAGGAAAGCAGCAAGTCCGTGCATAGCAGCATTTGAGAATTTGCACTCTTGTGAGATAAAAGGAAAATGAAGCTAGTGAAAAAGATGAAGAAGCCACCGGAGGAAAAAGAGAAGGATAACTCCCACATCCTAAGAGAAAATATATCAAAAATATCAACTACCGTATATTTCCAGAAAGAGTTCAAGGGCAATGAGAGAAAATTATTTTGGACTTGATGCTAGAAAGATATCAGGGACTATTAACCGAGTACTTTCAGTAAAATTATAGTAAGTACAGTTCATAGGTACAAATCCAGATACCCTAGATTTCCTGGAACACTCCAATTTCAATTTATTCTGTCTCAGAATGCACCATATGTTTTGATTTTCCATATGAAACGGTGGTAACATCATGAAACAATGCAGTTAAAGCTTTCAAGATGTTTCTTAATGAAAGAAAAGTCAATAGTAATCACCAATACTTATAACTGGAAGGAGAATCAAGAGGTTTTTTAGGAGTGAGAAGTCCTCAACACATTTGGAAGCATCAGGGAAGTAACTAACTAGTGAAGCAGGAAGGTAAAGATTTGACAAATGAAAGGGCAAATATTAATGGCACTAAGTGTTAGAGGAAGATAGAAGAAGCTGAGATCTATAGCATAAATGGGTGGTACGTTACTTCTCTTAAATAGTAGTAAGTAAAGAATAAATATGCACAGTAATGGATGGGTTAATTAACTAGATGCAGGAGTTCTTTTACAGCGTAAATGTGTATCAAAATCAAGTGGTACACTTGTCAGTTATATCAATAAATCTAGCAGGATGAGAGGAGAAGAGAGAAAGATGGAGGCATTTTCAAGATGAAAGTAGGAAATGAGGTAATGATGCTAGAAGCTCCATAAACTAAAATATAAACTACAGGAGATCACGATTGATTATTTGATCATTCTGTTTGACTGGCTTTCAATAAATATCAGCAGCATAAATTCTGTGATGATAAATCCTCAAACCTACCAGATAAATATGGAAGCATCCTGATCTCACAAAGCTAAGGACTTGGCAGGAGCTTAAAGAGAGGGACTTGAAAACTTTTGTAGTCTGAGAGACTGAGTCAAAAAGAGATGGATAAAATAATTGCTGCTCATTCACAGGGGTCCAGCTAAGGTTATAGCAACCATCTGGTCTCCACTTTCTCCATCTCTTTATGCAAAAGCCATTTTCTCAGTAAGACTTTCAATACACATTGTATCTAAATCTGTAGCTTCTCTACCCATCTCTACCTCTTATTCCTGCTTTCAGTCTAAATACTCCTCAATACTGATACTCTCTGTTCTGCTATATATTTTACTTTATGGTCTCATTTATTGCCCATTTCCCCTACCAGAAAGTAAGCAAGAACAAAGATTCTGTCTGTTTCTTCACCACTCCCTCTTCAGTGCCTAGAACAAGGCAGGTTGAATGAATGGTTGCCTCTGTATAAGAGAGAGTTATCAAACCTACGTGACTTTTTCAATAGCACTGAGTTATTTGGGTTGGGGGGAAGCAGAAGACAAAAATAGACAGATAAATTAGGATTTTGGAATTAACATACACATACTCCTATATATAAAATAGATAACCAAAAAGGACCTACTATATAGCACAAGGAACTATACTCAGTTATTTTCTAATAACCTATAAGGAAAGAGAATCAATACATATATTTGTATAACTGAATCACTGTGTTGTACACCTGAAACCAACATAACATTGTAAATCAACTGTACTTCAATTAAAAAAAAAAAAAAACAGATGATGGAAATGTTCCAGGGTGAATAGTGACAGAGACTCAAAGGAAAGAGCAGCTCTAGAATGCTAACAGCTAGCGGAAAGGAGGGTCACTGGGGTCAGTGAAGTGAAATGATAAAGCACAAGGCAATGACCACCATGCCAATAGTAGCTATAAATACCACCTCCCTCTTAAGACTGTCACAAGGCAGCGGGCAGAGGGACTGGGGGGTAGCAAGCTCCAAGACCCATGTGAAAAACAGTGTTGCCTGGCCCATAGTTAGATGACAAGTGTTGTTGCTTAGTCGCTAAGCTGTGTCCAACTCTGCAACCCCACGGGCTGTAGCCCAACAGGCTTCTCCGTCCACAGGACTTCCCAGGTAAGAATCCTGAAGTGGGTTGCCATTTCCTTCTCCACGGGGTCTTCCTGACCCAGGGATCAAACCCACATCTCCTGTACTTGCAGGCAGATTCTTTACCACTCAGCCACCGGGGAAGCCCAAATACATGTGCAGTGGTACCATTTTTTTATATTTTTTATTCTGCTCTGGTCCAAAGACACTGAGGGCTAAGGCAACTCCATGACTCCTAAGTCCGTATCACACTGCTATCTGGTCAGAGGGATAATCCTACAGATGAGAGGGAAATGCTGATCTCTTCACTAATAGGCAAGTCTCAAGCACAGCATATGCTTCTGTCTGGAAAATCAGAATTTGCCAACCTTGTCAAGATGTAATTAAGTCACCCAACTTTGCTAAGCCACACCATACTGGTATTTACTCACACACACACACCCCTTTTCTGGACCACTCATATGTACCCACAACTTGAAATTACACACTCTAAAACATGCCTGACACATGCCAAGACTCATGGAAGTAACACTGCTATGCTGCCCTTTTACACCACAGCTCTGCTAACACAATCAGATAGCAGCCAACTCTACCCTTGCATTCAGCCCACTTAGCCTTTCTTTATATCATGTCTGTAGAATTGAAACCATGCTCTTTTGCCCCTATCAATTACCTCATGGGTGGCCGGGGGTAGGGAAAATGGAATCATTTTTCCAAATAGAAGGTCATTTTTAGTACCAAGCTAACAACCTATCTCCCTGTTAACTGGCTTCAAACAAAGAGCATATGTCATCACCTTCATTGTTCACTGAATTGTTCAAGTGAGTGAATTGGGGAGGTGCCAGAGAGGGACAGCTAAGCACCACCAAAGTTAAACCACTTGTCCAAGGTCACATAACCTGTAAACGGTGAGACCCAGCTGACCCTGACCCCAAAGCCAACATCATCCCTCAGGTTTAAGATAGCATGACTTCTGTGTTGTCCATTTCTGAGTGCTGAGAAGGAGGTCATGGCATAACAAGCTCTCAAAAAGGGACTGTAGAATTTTCCTTCCAAAATCTAAGAGAAATCCTTTTCCAAATACTAACAATATCTACTATCCTTCAATATTCTGCATTCACATTTTGAAATAAGTCATATTTGTTAGTTAAAAGAAAACATATTTCTGCAGCAAACTTTTCTGGACAGGAGTTAATTAAATCCCCTTTAGGTAAAGACCATTTTTCAGTAAGTTTTCAAGAAAAAAAAATACTAATTGATTGTAAAGCAGTTTAAATCAATTTCTGTACATGTTTTCAAGCTATGTGTATGTGATGTGAGTTTGAAAAGCCACAATATGGTTGTTAAAGGTTCTCTTTCTCTCTCACACACACATGCAGAGTCATGTTTCTTCATTCATATGACAAATAATCTATATGATGAAACAATAGAAAAGGGGAAGGACATCTTGATATAGAAACTGCCTTCTGTCCTAGCTGAGAACTTTATCATAAAAATGTAAAACTTGTCATCATCACTTATGAGCCATTGATGGTTGGCAGGATAGTAGGCACTGAAGAATGCTATAAAAATGTAAATATATGGTCTTCTACAAAAAAAGAAACCAACTGGGAAAAAGAAATAAAAGTATGTAGGAGTAGGTATGGGCATTTCCATTCATGCATTTTTTCTTTGCTCTCCCAGGTAACAACTGTATGACTATTTCTGGGTGACAGGTTCTTCCTGATAGTAGTTGTACTGCTGCAGAACGAATTACCTCCAAACTTAGGGGCTTAACACAACAAGCATTTATGATCTCAGTTTGAGGGTCAGGAATTTGGAAGCTGCCTGAGCTGGGCGGTTTCTGACTCGAGATCTCTCCTGAAGTTGGAGACAAAGAACTGGCAGCAGCTGCAGGCAGTGATGGCTTGGCCAGAGCTGGAGGACCAGCTTCTAAGCTCATGCCTGTGGTTATTGGCAGAAGCCTCAGCTCTTCACCGGCTATTGGCCAGAGCAACGGTTCCTTACCACCTGGGCCCCTCCAAGGGCTGCTTGTGTACCTCAGGACACGGCAGGTGGCTTTCCCCAGCACGAGCAGACAGACAGTGAGTGCACCGGACAGACAGAGAACCAAGGAAACGCCACTGTGTCTCAGGTCTCAGACACAGAAGCTACACCCATCGGTTCCGCCACAGTCAGTGACTCAGAAGTGAGTCACCAAGGACAGCCTGCACTCAAGGGGAGGAAAACTGGGCTCCACATTCTGGAGAGAGGAATATCGAATAGTTTGTGGGCATCTCTTTAAACAACCACACCCACTAACACACTTTTTGCCCCTCCCCCAGCTCTTTCTCGAACCCCTGCCCATGTATTAGACTTCCTGAACCAGCATTAACCATAATCATATATAAATACACTTGATTTCAGTATTTACTATGCATCTGATACCATTTGATTGTTACACATAAATAAATGAAGCCAAGTCCCTCCCCTTATAAAGCAAGTAGAAAGAAATTAAGAGTAAACCGATGCATATATAAAGTGGTAGTGATAAATGCCATATCAAAAAATAATGATAAAACAGGCTAAGGATTTAGAAAGTTATGAGCATTTAAATAACTGAAATAATTCTCAGATGCATCCACATATCATACATTAAGTGGACACACTGCTTCTTGTCCTTGAAAATTCAAGTGACATCAACCTACAAAAACCATCATCTTCGTCCTTGACCACATGCTTCTTCCTTTCTTCTCACATTCATGCAAGACCCAGCAGCTAGATTTGCTTCTGTGTTCTTTCTCCCAGCTTTGCCAGGACTCCACTGTATATGCCAAGTCTTAAAAAACAGCCAGAAAACCTCTCTCAGATCCTTCCCAAAGGGCCATTTCTTCTTTCTTTCATTGCTGGCTCTCCTCCATAAAATCTGGCATGTAATGCCTCCCCTTCTGGAAAACCACAGGCTGTGCTGGAACTAATGTCTGCTCTCCACCTGAGGTACATCAATAACAAAGCCCTCACTCCTACCTGGAGTAGGGAAACCATTCTGTCTTTTGGTAGGAGCCATCTTAGCTCTCACTGTCTATCAGTTTATCTACCCTTACCTAGGATCCACCTCCTCTTCACTGGGTCCCCAATCAGGATTCCAGTACACCTCTACAAACAATGTATAATAAACATAACAAACAAAGTTCCCAAAGCACTGAATAACTCAAAGGGTCTTTACATCATATAACTTCAAGGTATTATGTTATTCCTTATTTCTAGTACTTAACACCATTTGAACCTCTAACAACTCTTGTATTTGGTAAACAGTGAGCACAAGAAAGTTTCAGATTAGGATGAGATTTCATCACTGTTGTTCAGCCACTAAGTCATGTCTAACTCTTTGTGACCCCCATGAACTGCAGCATGCCAGGCTTCCCTGTCCTTCACTAGCTCCCAGAGTTAGACTAATTACTGGTAATTGCAGATTTTAAAAACTGGGCTACAACTGAAAACTTAAAAGTTGATTTCCTTCAAAGACCAAAATCTCTTGCTTATGCTTTATTTAGAGTTATTTCTTTTCCCCATTCATCTGTGCACTAGTTGTTTATTTAAGAGAATCCAAGTCATGAGATATTGATATAGCATATTTAGAAAACCAACTAGCTCTCTCTTTTGCCTGCCATATTACTCCAGACAGAAATACACATTGGCATATCACATAAGCCTTCCTGGTTACCTTCTGTTCACAGTTGCTCTGCCACTGAGGAATATGAAAATTGGAACTTTCCACCAATGGCAGACAATATAATTGAATTAGAGCGTTCCAAATTTTCTGAATGGCACTATGCTGCATGTTGATATTTTACTTTTTCCCCTCTGGCCTGAATCTGCCATATTAATGTCTTTACATTAAAAAAGCACTCAGCACACATCTTGTGGCATAAAGTACATTTCCTAGAATATTCATCAATTTTTCCTTTTTGCATTTCTCATTAAGTATACTGTAATCTTATAAGCTGTTCCACTAGACTAGTTATAAAAGCTATTTTGTTTAAAATATCTCAGTATCCAGTAGATGATAGAAATAAAAACATAACTAGCACTAACTAGAAGAAAACGTAGTGATGAATCACCACAGGAGGCCCCAAGCACCTCTACCCAGAGCTCTGTCACCTGCTTTTATTGTGGACCCTTAACCCCACACAGTCATGCGCACAAGCAGAGGAAAATTCGAGGGTGGTTCAGTCAGGCACCAATCTTTTAGCAGTCTGTCTTAGTCAGCTGGGGCTGCTGTAACAAATTATTGTAGACTAGGAGCTCAAAAACAACAAAAATTTATTTCTCATAGTCGCAGAGGCTGGGAGGTCTGAGATCAGGGTGCCAGGGTAGCTGGGTTTTGATGAGAGCTCTCCTCCCAGTTTGCAGATGACGGCCTTCCCGATGCGTCCTCGCGTGGTGGGGAGGGAGAGATAGGAGGCAAGCCCTCCATGTCTCTTACAGACACGGATGCCATGAGAGCAGATTCACACTTAGGACCTAACCGCCTCCTACAGGTCCCGTCTCCCAAGACTGTCACATTGTCAGTCAGGGTTTCAGCACGCAAAGCTGGTGGGGATACAAACATTCAATCCATAGCATACTAAAATATCCCTGTAATAAACTGAAGATATTATATCAATTATCTCCAGTTTCCACATGTAATCCCTTACATAATTAATGAAATGGAAATTGGCCTTCCTCCTGCCAAAATAGGGACCTTAAATGAAATGTTTTAATAAAATTAGTTTAAAAAAAAAAACTGCTCATCAGTACTACCTGATCTCTATTCAGTATTTTTGCTGCATTGTACAAGATTCACAGAACAACCACAAGCCTCAGCAACCCTGATTCCTGCCAGCTGATGATTATTTTGGGTCAATGCTCTCAAATCATCTCAAACTCTGAGAAAACACTAAACAGCATAGTGTAGTTACCTGGAAAAACATCTCATTTTACTATGCAAATTTTAAACATTTTAATTGTTTCACTTTATAAGTTACAAAAGAAATCTGGAAGGTGAAAAATAATTTTTTAAAATATTTCTAAAAACACTTTCTAACACTAAATTCAGAAGAAACAATCATTTCCAATACTTCGATCACCTGATGCGAAGAACTGACTCATCAAAAAAGACACTAATGCTGGGAAAGATTGAAGGCAGGAGGAGAAGGGGACGACACAGGATGAGATGATTGGATGGCATCACTGACTCGAAGAACATAAGTTTGAGAAAGCTCAGGGAGTTGGTGATGGACAGAGAAGCCTGGTATGCTATAGTCCATGGGGCCGCAAAGAGTCAGACACAACTGAGTGACTGAACTGAACTGAAACATTTTCAATGATTGCGATATTTTGAAAGCCATTAATGTGCTTTTTATTCTGACTTTTTGAGTATGAGACCATCATATTGATTGACATCTGGCTAAGGGAGGGGTAGAGAGGATTTTTTTTCACTCAAAGATGCAAATAAGGGCTTCCCTGGAGGCTCAGTGGTAAGGAATCCACCTGCCAATGCAGGAGACACGGGTTTGGTCCCTGATCCAGCAAGATCCCACATGCTGCAGAGCAACAAAGCCTATGTGCCACAACTATTGAGCCTGTGCGCCACAGCTACTGAAGCCTGTGCATCCTAGAGCCCATGCTCAACAAGAGAAGCCACTGCAATGAGAAGCCTGCGCCCTGTAACTAGACAGTAGCCCCTATTTGCCACAAGTAGACCTAGCACAGCAACAAAGACCTAGTACAGCCAAAAATAAACAAATAAATTATATTTTTAAGGATGCAAAGAGAAAGAATGGAGTGATTTCCAGCTTCTAACATGCAAAATAAGATTATGCAGCAAGAAATAACTTTGAATGTCAGGCATTCCTTTTGAGGGACTATAATCTCCAAGAGAATAGGTATTTTGTTTATGGCTGCATCCGCTATGAACAGAGCCTAGGAATGGACTCTAAACAAAGAGCAGACATTCAACAAATATTTAGTGGGTGAATGAACAAATGAACGAGGGAGTTTATATCTTTATTTCCTCCTTTAATATATCAACAACCAAACCTGGAGTTGCCAATTCAACCTGGAGTTGCCAAATTCATGGAATTTTCCCCTAGAGTAGAAAATACAACTTTCTGTAATAATGAAGGTCTAGTCTATCAAAGAAAGAATGTGCTGCTGGGAGAGGAGGTGGCAGGAAGGAGGTTTCACCCTTACCTCCCCAAGGAGATTATAGAGGAAGAGAAAAGAAGGAGCAAGACTACCAGAATGTGCGTCCTGATTTCTGTGCATTGAACAAGTAAAGACAACACTGAAGGCAGAAGAAAATTTGACCCCATTTTGTTTCAGACTTCTGAAAAAGATGGTCCTTGTGTGGCCCACCAACCCAAGGAATTGCTACGCCTGTCTGCCAGGGTGGTTTGGTCAGACAAAGAAAGGTACTAAAATTTAGCATTTCTGAGCAACTTTACCTGGTTCCTCTGTGGCAGAGATGAGATCATGAAGTAGCTGCAGGATGACCGTGGAGCCGGGCAGAAGGGGCACCGTGGTGGGAAGCAAAGTGGAGCTGAAGCAAGGCCTGCAGAGCCAAGGTCAGGTCCCCACTGATCGGGAGTCAGAACTGACTCCGAGCCCGGAACTGCTGCTGGGAGGGGCCGTCTACCCAGGTGTATTAGTTTCTATTGCTGTGTAACTAATGACCACAAATTGAGCAGCTTAACACAATACACATGTTTTATCTCACGGTTTCTGTGGTCAAAAGTCTAGGCGTGGCTTAACTGGGTCCTCTGCTCAGGGGCTCACAGGCTACAATCAAGGCGTTGGTAGGCTGCATTCTCAGGCAAAGGCTCAGAGTCAGCTTTCAACCTCACTCAAGTTGCTGGCAGAATTCATTTCATTGTGGCTATAAAATAAAGAGGCCTGAGTGAGTTTTTCCTGACTGTTGGCTTAGGGTCAACTTCAGAGCTAAAGACCACCCACAGTGTCTTGCCCACTGACATCCTCACTATTTGTTACTTAGTTCATCAGACCCACAGACTCCAGCTTGGGGCCTTTGACCTCCAAAAGGGGCAGTCCTTCTTTTAAGGGCTCTCACCTGATTATATTAGCCCTCACCCCCCTCCCCCACCCCTCAAGATAACTGTCCTTTCAATTTACTCAAAATCAGTTGATTTGGGACCTTAATTATCTGTAAAATCCCTTCACCTTTGGCATATAATGTAATAGCCACGGGTATGACACCATTTTACCTTTGCTACATTCAGCTGGTTAGAAGCAATTCCTGGGTCTCACTTCAAATAAGGAGAGGGATTACACAAAGATATGAACACTGCTATCAGTTAGGGTCACCCTAGGGTCTGTTTTCCACACCAGAGAAACTAGGGTAGAGCACCCCTCTACCCAGGAGAGGGGAAAGAGCAAAGGTCACGTGAGGCAGATGGCAACCAGGGTGACGACGGTGACGCCACTCCAGACACTTCAGAGGCCAAAGAACCTCCACCACCACATGGTCACTCTTCACCTTCCTCTTCCCAAAATCCAGAAACAATCTCAGAAGGAGACGAGGAGGAAGAAAGGGACTCAAAACCCAAGAAATTAACCAGTTTCAGCTCTAGAAACTGAACTTCCCCTAAACTGTTTATGTCTTAAAGGCAGAGTAAAATCAGAATTAACGCTTCACTTTTTAATTCTTATGGACCATATTAATTAGAAACAAAATAACCAGCACATATTTCACAGACATCTCAGAGAGATGTGTAATAAAAAAATCATTTGACTTGCCACACCTATTTTTATGAAGATTTTGTAAGTCCATGAAGGGTGTCTCAGTCTTTGGTGAATATGGCTAAGGCTACTCTTTTAGAAAGAATGGAGCACCATAAAATAAGACCATTTTAAATAAATTTAAGTGTTGCATAATATTCACTACAAATAATAATCCTTTTATTTTGAACATAAAGAAAAAGATACATAATTTTGCTACAAGAAAGTTGGTCTTTGCTACCAAAAAGTCAGATTTTCCTTGTCTCTACCAAATAGGTGTTGAATAAAGAATTCCACTTAAACTGTTGTAGAAGTAGAAGCCAATCCAGCGCATCTATGTGTCTCAAGTCAGTCTTTCACCAACTGCATGTGCATGCAGATTACAACAGAAGTCTCTGCTAGCTGTTTGTTAGAATTCATAATACATTTGCCACATTAACTACCATTTTAATGATTGATTATATGCTACACACTATGTTAAGTGCTTTGTATATTCAGGAAATCATTAAAACCCATGATAAATATGTAAATATGCCCATTTTACAGATGAAAAAACTGAGGCAGTGAAAGTAATTTGCCCAAGGTCACACAAGGAGTCCTACAGGAATTTAAACTCAGATCCACATGGTTCCAACAGCCATGCTTGGAATCCTTGCACTATACCTGTCAGTGCATGTGGACTGGTCTACAAAAGCTACTGAACTCAGAATGTACCTAAATGCAATATTGTAATGTACCTATGACTTTCAGAAATGATACAACAGCAAAATATATTCCAACACAGAAAGCCTCCTTCCTCTCCCTTCTACAGCCCTGCAGAAAATAAGGGCAGAGTCACTCTCATGTCATCGTGGCTTCCTACCTCCAGGAGAGCAAGAAGATGCCTCCAGCTCCAAGTCTGTGCTGGTTGTTGTTCTCACAAGCTGGGTTAATGACAGACATTTTCAGGAGTAGGTAAGCCTGGGAGTCCACAGCCTCCTGCACACTAAAGCCCCAGGTCACTCCTCAGTCTGGGATGGTCTCCTGTCACACTCTTACTTCTCCTCCTCAGGCCCCAGGGATGGCCTGTCTCTTCCTGCTTGTTTCTTCTAATCAAGGTTTTTCTCTTCTCTAACCTTCTATAAAACAGAAGCTCGCCTTGAGTCTTCTAAATTTTAACCTTCTTATCAGAGAAAAAAACAAATCATAAGTTCCCTATTCTTCCTACCCTTCCTATACGATGTGAAAGCTCATATTTGCATGTAATTGTCAGTGACCAGACTGAGAGATTCAGGTGAAAAAGGAGGTGACTCTAACTAGTTGCTATGACAACGGGGAGATATAAAATGGCATAGCAATTCATAGGACAAGCTTTTTAAATTACACAAATTTGAATTATTTCAAGAAACCATTCAAAACTACACATATATAAATGACTGGCCAGTTGAAAGAATGAAGTATATCACACAAATAAACCACCTTGAATTAATCAGACAATTAAAGATCTATACACAATTTTTATCCTCAAGAGACTATAAGACGGAGAATTACTTACAATTCTGGAGCCTCTGTAAAGTTACTTGTCAATCAGGCTGATCCAGCCACATTAATATTAACGTGTTTCATGTCTACGGCAGCTTTAAGAATTAAGTCACAACTAGATTACACGGCCAACAGCGTGAATCACAAGCATTTGCCTTCACGGTTTAACACTGTTGACTATTGCCTCTCTCTTAAAATGTTCTCTCCCTAGGTTTCCCAAACACTTCACTGATTTACAGCCTTCATTGCTCTCAGAATTCCTCTCTCTTTCTGGTGTTTCCAAGATTTTGTAGATGGTACCCATTCTTTTGTTGTCTATTAGCATGTCCTCAGTCATGACCTCTAACCTAATGTCTCCTAAATATTTACCTTCATTCCCCAACCCTCTCCAGAGAGGCAGACCTCACACTCCAACTGCATGAAGAAATCTCCACTTGCATGTCCTAATGGCATCTCAAAATTGATACTCCTCTATTCAAGCTTAAAGATTATTTCTCCTATTCCTGGATTCCCTGATGAGATTAATGGCACCAGCATCTTCCAGGAATTCAGGCAAAAATCTTTCTAGTCATTGTCTTTCCCTTCTTTCTTATATCCAGGCACAAAAGTCTTACTAATTCTGCCTCCATAGCAGCTGTTTAGCCTGTGTGCTCCAATACAGTCAATACAGACACCACCAAGTCTAGAATTGTCTGTTACCTCTCATCTAAACTACAACCATGGGCTCCCAACTTCTCTCCCTGATTTCAGGCTTTTCTTACTTCACTGTTCTTCACACAATTCTGATCATAAGAATCATATGAGTGGGTTTTCTAATATAAGTTTCTAGACTTTGCACAAGACCTACTGAATCAGGATTTATAGCAGAGGGGCTTGAGAACTTATGTTTTCCTAAGTATTACCAGAGATTACTCTAATCAATGAACACAGTCTGCTTAGTACTACAGGCAGAATTAATTCATGGCTCTTGACCAAAATTTTCCATGGCTTCCATTGCTGGTAAAATCAAGTCCAAATTTCTGCCTTGACATTTAAGGCCCTCCACAATCTAGTCTATATACATCCTTCCTGTCATCCTCCCCATTATTTCTTCTTACATACTGTATGCCAAAATTACACTATTTGTCATGCCAGAGTTTTTCCTGTTTTCCCTTCACAGTGATTTTGTCCACATAGTACCCTCAGCTTGGACTGTCCTATATCCATCAATCTCTGTGTTCAAACCCTATCCATCCTTCAAAGTTCATCTTAGCTCTACTCATCCCCCATTTTGTAGCATCACCACAGCAAGTCGATACATGCATTGTTGTGCTATTATATTGCTATTTTTGTGTGTATGCCTGCCTCTCTTCTATAAGATGAAGCTCTCTGAGGAAGATGACTAGCCATTTTCCTTTTTTTTTTTTTTTCTGTTATTGAAGTGCTTATAGTAAGCAGCACATAGTTGGTGCTCAAAATGTTTGTATAAACAAGTAAATGATATAGCAGCAACAATCAGAACCAGTGGCTTGGAGCAAATGTTTTATCTATTATTCCCTCGACTCACCCACATGGCCCACCTCATTATCACTGCCTGAATGCATGGCTTTTTCTTCCTCTTTACTAGTCAAGTCCTGCAGTCTTTAAGACACTGTCTCTCAAATTATAGGCCACCAACTATTTGCATCAGAATGATACAGGTTTTCATTAAAATGCAGATTTCCAGGTTACTGCTCTTAGACCTGAATTACAATCTCTGAGAGAAGGAACCCAATGATCCACATTTTTGACCAGCAGCAGCTCCCAAGGGATCCTTTTGCACAGGGATGTTGAAAATATTTGCTTTTAAACCTGGTTAAAGCCTCACTCCTCCTAGAAAATTCAACAGTTTGAGTCTTTACTATGGGCTTGATGCCATGTTGCTGACTTATGACCTTGTTCACTATTTACTTCTATTTTTATTGGTAGACCAAAGCTTCATTTGGGTTTTCTGTTACATGCTATGGAAAAATCCAAATGAAATTTTTTGCCAGCCCAACATTTTGTAGGTCCAGATAATTATAATATTTGTAAGTTGTCAATATTAAACAGTACTATAGAAAGAATGTCATATAAAACACTTAACGTAGTAATAGTTTACAATGTGCCCTTGGAATCAACCTGCCTCCAGTCAGATCTCAGCTCTAGTACTTAGGAGGTACATAGCCTTGAGTGAGTTACTTGACCCCTCCATGTCTCCACTTTCCCACTCATAAAATAGAATCATGATGCTACTTACATCATAGGACTGTTGTGAGGATGGCATGGGATAATTCATGGACAGTACAAGCAGAGTATCCCAAGAGATATTAGTCATTATTACTGCTGCATAATTATCACTATCCAAAAAGTCTTTTTATTCTACTTGGGCAGATAGGACACAAAATTAAAGGAGACTAATAAGACAGTCTTTTCCATCTGTGTGACCTATACTACAGTTATCCTGTACATGGTAAAACTATTAGACACAACAAAAAGGGCTCCAAATGTAGGTGATCCAATACTGAAACATCACATACAACTCTAATATCCAGGGGGCTTCCCTTGTGGCTCAGCAAAGAATCCACCTGCAATGTGGAGACTTGGGTTTGATCCCTGGGTTGGGAGGATCCCCTGGAGAAGGGATAGGCTACCCACTCCAGTATTCTGACCTAGAGAAGTCTGTGGACTGTATGGTCCATGGGGTCGCAAAGAGTCAGACACGACTGAGCAACTTAAAAAAACAAAAAAAAATATCCAGGGCCTTATTCCGGGAAACACAATCTACCCTTTAGTTCTAGAAGCAATTGACATAGAGGCAATTTCTATCTAACCCATGATAAATGTCTATCTCTGTTTAGAAATTTCACTAGTCTATCTATGTCTCAATGGGAGCATAATAACTTCTCAGTTGGTGATTTCCAGACTAAGGTATTTTGACTAATGCTTCTCTTCAGAGGTCTAGATAACATCACCCAGCATCCAGTTCATTGCTTTTTCCCTCTCATCACCTCAACCATAGAGAGTGCTCAAGGAAATGCGTTTTCTTCAAGATCCTAATTTCAATCTTTGGACATATGTACCCAGAAGTGAGATTGCTGGATTATACGGTAACTCTATTTTAAATTTTTCAAGGAACTCCGATAATTTTCAGAAAGGCTGTACCATTTTACATTCTCACCCATAGTGTATAAGAATTCCATTTCTCCACAACCTTGCCAGCAGCTATTATCTTTTTTTTTATAATAACCGCCCTAAAATATGCAATGTAATATCTCATCATTTGCAGTTTTGATTTGCATTTGCTTGATGATCAGTGATGTTGAGCAACGTTTGATTTGTCTCTCAACTATGTGTATGTCTTCTCTGGAGAAATGTCTACTCAAGTCCTTTGCCCATTTTTAATCAGGTTATCTGAACCTTTTTCTATTGAGTTGTAGAAATTTTAATGTTTAGGAAATTAACTTCTTAGCAGATATATGGTTACAAATATATTTTTTCCTCATCCTTTAGGTTGCCTTTTCACTCTGTTGACTGTTTCTTTTGAACAAATTTCAAGTGTTGAACAGCATTGCAATCCTGGGATAAATCCCACTTCATCATGGTATATTATCCTTTTGCATGCTATTGCTAGTATTTTGTTGAAGATTTTTACATCTATATTCATAAGCAATATTGATCTGTAGTTCTTTTACTCGTGAAGGCTTTGTCTGATTTTGGTATCTGGGTAACAATGACTTCATAGAATGATCTGGGAAGTGATTCTCTATTTTCAGAACAGGTTGTGAAGAATTTGTATTCATTCTTCTTTAAAATTCAAGGACTTCACCAGTGAAGTCTTCTGGGTCATCCTGAGACATGTTTTATGGCCTAACATATGGTTTATCTGGAAATGTTCCTTGTGAACTCGAGAAAAATTTATACTCTGCTATTTGTGGATAGAGGGTTCTGTAGATATCTTTTAGGTCTGGTTGGTTTATATATAGTGTTGCTGAAGTCTTCCTCAGGGACAGTTTCTACTGACTGCTTTTTCCTATAAATGGGCCATAGTTTCCTGTTTCTTGTGTGTCTCATAATATTTGGTTGAAAATTGGACATTATAAATAATATAATGCAGCAACTCTGAAAATAAGATTTACACACACACACACAGAGTATTTTCTTTTTGCTGTTTACTGCTGTTGCTGAAAAAGTGAAAGCATTACTGCTATTTATTTGTGGAGTGACTTTCCTGGACTATAAATTCAGCACAGTCTGTATCCTTTGTCATATGTAACCACTGAAGTCTCTGCTTGTTTAGTTTAGTGATCAGCTGATGGCTGAACAGAAATTTCCTTGAATGCCTTGAACCAGTAAATCTCCCAACCTTTGCTGGAAGGCTGTGTGCATGTGTGTCTGTTGAAGTATGAGTCAATCTCTGGGTCAGGAAAATCCCCTGGAGAAGGAAATGGCAACCCACTCCAGTATTCTTGCCTGGGAAATCCCATGGACAAAGGAACCTGGCGGGGTACAGTCCATGAAGCTGCAAATAGTCAGACACAACTGAGCAACTGAGCATGCACACACAGCCATATAAAACCATGTAGGTACACGTTTTTAACAGATCTATTCATAACTGTCAAAAGCTGAAAACAACTCAACGTCCATCAACTGATGCATAAAATAAAAAGGAACAAACTACTGGTATATGCAGCTATATGTTTGAATATCTAATAGATCATGTTACATAAAAGAAATCAGCCTCAAAAGACTATATACTGTATGATTCCATTTCTATGATATTCTGGAAAAGGCAAAACTATATAATAAAATAGATTAGTGGTTGACAGGGGCTGGGGTTATGGGAAAGGAATGACTTCAAAGGGACACGAGAGAACATTCAGAATGAGGAGGAAATTAAACAAAGAGGTATTTGTGGGGCAGGAATAGAGACGCAGACATAGAAAACAGACTTGTGGACACAGCAGAGGATGGGATGAATTGAGAGAGCAGCACCGAAACATATACATTACCACATGTAAAACAGATAGCTGGTGGGAAGTTGCCTTATACACAGGGAGCCCAACTCGGGGCTCTGTGACCACCTAGAGCGGTGGGAGGGGGTGGGGGTGGTTCAAGAGGAAAGGGGCACATGTATACTTATGGCTGATTCATGTTTATGTATGACAGAGGCCAATACAACATCGTAAAGCAATCATCCTCCAATAAAAAATAAATTAAAAGAAGAGGTTACCTGGCTGTGTGCATTTATGGATAGTAAAAGAAACATATATCTAAACAAGGCAAATTTTACTATATATAATTAATTATGCCTCAAAGGAAAAAAACTCCTTCCTGCTCTAAATATTTTTCTTGGTTTAATTAGTTTAGCCTAAGACTACCCTTTACCTCTGGCCAGTTTCTAATCATTATTTGTTTAACAGACTATCCAGAATTAAAATATCCTTCATGAATATCTAAATATGTAAGATATTTATGTGTAAAAGAGAAAGGAAAACAAATTAATTTGATAACATAACTACAAGGAGATTCAATGTCGTATTCTTATAATAACAAAAAGATAAAAACATGAATGCTGATCAATAGCTGATTAGCAACTGGTAATATAAAAACATATCATAGGCTATTATGTAGCCATTAAAATAATTATGAAATTGTACATCGATATTTATTCATATGAAAAAGTATCGATATCTACAGCATTTTGTTAAGGTAAAAGCAAATGATTAAATAGTATGCTAGTGTGATTTTATTTTGAAATGCCTAGGAAAACATTCCCCAATATGTAAATGCTGGATTCTCTTAGTGGGTTAATTATAGATAGTTCATATTTATACATGCAGGATAATCCTACTAGTTGTCTCAAAACCTGCTGGCCTGAGTCTGGAGTTGCCTGGGTAACTGACCCCATCCTTGGTTTGTAGCACTCAGTTCAGAAAAGCTGGAAGCCCAGGCTATGAGAGCCTAGGGAGTCTGAAGGTGATAAATGAGCATTGTGTTCTAGCTTAAGTGTGCTTTACTGAAGCACACACAGGAGACCTTTTGTATATTTTTTAACACTGGCATGGATGAAATGTACCTGGCTCAGTGGAGCACTCCCAGCTCACATCAAACTATGTGTGCAAAACTGCTCCAGCCTCAGGTGTAAAAGGCTGAACTTCCAGAGGTTTTAACATAACCACTGGTCACTCAGACTTCTTACCCACAGCAGTGTATCTACTTGGAAGGTCCTATTTATTGGGAAGGACCTTCCCTGAAGGTCCTGGGAAAGTCACTGGGTAATGTTGCTATGACCTCTTTCTATAACCTCTAGATTAAAAAAAGCTTGGTCGATTTACCCAAATGTGATCAGCGTCTGATCAGTCTGAACCTATTACAACTGACATTTGTTCATTCAGTTCATTTCCATTTGCAAAAAGAAAAGAAAACCCATTTAGTGAGTCTGTAATATTATTCATAACAAGTAAAATGAAAAAGATAATCTATTGGTTTTAAGACAGAAAGTCCTTATTAAATTGAAATGGACACTTCTCTTTGAACTATGGATTCTAGTTTTTTCAAAGATATGCCTCGAGCTTATTTCTGATCGAGTATAATTCATTATATTTTTCTATTATAGAATTTATTAAATGACACAAATTTTGTTAAAAAAACTTCCACTGTATAAATAATCTCTGGAGAAAATATTTTTTAAATAATATTCTTTCTAAGCCATACTAAAAGCAAACTATGACTTTTAAAGTGGATGTGGAAGATGGGTTATAAAATAAACAACACAAAAGCTATTGAAAGGAACACAATAAATCAGTTGAGAAGTAGGAGAAATCTGAGTTGCTGAAACTACTTACATCCATACCCTGAGCCATCATGGCAGAATGAAAATTATCTTCTTTTTTAGTGTCTGCTTTTATACTAAGTATTGGAAGGAAAACTGAACGCACACAATATCTACATAAAAACACGTGCACCAAAACAAACACACAAAACCAAATTGCAGATGACTACCCAATTACATTCCCCAGCGGAACTGAAGAGCAGTCAGCTCTAATAAAATAATTAAGAACATAGGACATGAAACATGCTAAATTTGTCTTGATCTGAGACCCATCACCTTTTAAAGTGCAGACAGGATTACTGCCTCATTTTCATATTGTGAGTCATATTCCACCTGAACTTAAGCCCTGAAAAACTGGGGAATTACTGCATTGTAGTCTGAGTGCATACAGTGTTGAGCAAAGGCAACACAGATACCAATCCTTCCACACAGACTAATACTTGAGGCTTTGTCTCAATCGACAGAGTAATTTTGAGCTTGCATTTGCCCAGCATTTATTATACATAACACTATAATCATGGCTATCACATATCCCAGATTTTCAAAACATGTCTGATTTTAAGTGTTCCATTATTACATGGTCTGTTTTTTTAAGACTGAGAAAGAAATGCAGTCCTCGAAACAGCATAAAACAAAGGGCTGTTATTGGCGAGGAGGCCTTATGGGAAGACCAGATACAGTTGAACAGCATATGTTGGTAGAGAAGTAAAAAGTAACTGATCCAATGCCTGAAGCTCAGAGGAGCAATAATGACCCTGGTCTCGTTACAGTCAAGGCTTATAACACATGTGTAACTTTCCCTACTAGAATTGCGAGCTGTATACCTAAGTATGTTAATAACTTTAAATAGGTGTTAGAAGACTGAAAGGCATGCTTGTATTATTAATGCTATAGAAATAATCAAGAGCAGCAGTCTCTAAACTTTTTAATCACATACACAATCCCTCAGGAAAAAATTTTGACTATTCACTCAAAATTTGTATTTATTTATATAATTATATAAATATATAAATATTTATTTATATAAATATACACCAGTACTGTTTATATAAATACATGCATGTAATAGTAGGGAAGCACTACAGTAGTTCTTCTCTATCACTTGGCATAATATAAATTTTGAATAAGATGATCATTAACAATTGGGATTTTGTAGCTTACTTTTTGGGCTTCCCCGGTGACATTGGTGGTGGTGGTTTAGTCGCTAACTCGTGTCCGATTCTTGCGACAACATGGTCTATAGCCCTCAAGGCTACTCTGTCCATGGGATTTCCCCGGCAAGAATCCTGGAGTGGGTTGCCATTTCCTTCCCCACCAGGTGGCGATAGTGGTAAAGATTCCACCCGCCAATGCAGGACACACAAGGGACGGATTGGATCCAGGGGAAGATCCCCTGGAGAAGGAAATGGCAACCTACTCCAATACTCTTGCCTGGAAAATTCCATGGACAGATGAGCCTGACGGGTTACAGTCCATGGGGTCCTCAGTCACATCCGACTGAACCCACACATGGTTTACCTTTTAAACTCTTCTTGATGGTTTTAAACGGTGGTTGTTTTGTGATGTGACCGATAAAGGTTAAAATTAGGATGAGGAGTGTCAGGGTGGGAATTTCTGTGTAGTTCCCAGCATTTCTAGTTTTACCTTAGCCAAAATTAATTCTTTGGTTAGAATCTTTGTAAACCACTTGTCCATTTTATGAGAGTTTTTATTTACATCTAGACTATAATCCATAGATCTACTTAACCAGAGGCAAATGAACTGCAAAATATTACAACATACTGACAGTAAAGAGTTAGAGCACTGACCTGTGGAGTCCCCAGGTTTCTCATGGCGTATTTTTGTGATGTGACATCCATGCTAAGGAAAGGAGCCAATATCAACCTGCATATTAAATTTTCATAAAGCTTAATTTCTTTCTTAATTTCTTAATTTGGGGGCAGGGGCTTCCCCGGTGGCTCAGCAGTAAAAAAATCTGCCTGCAATGCATAAGATTCCGCAAACATGGGTTCAATCCCTGGCTCGGGAAGATCCCCTAGAGGAGGAAATGGCAACCCGTTCCAGTATTCTTGCCTAAAGAATTCCACAGAGGAGCCTGGCAGGCTACAGTCCAAAGGAACACAAAGAGTCAGACACAAATGAGCACACACACATGCAATTTCTTTCTCATATATATAATACACATATGATAAATGTACATTAAATTTCTAATACTTTCCACATGAACCTTAACCACTCCCTCTCCCACCATGCACACAGGAGTAATTCTCAACTTACGAACAAAAATAACCAATATACTATAATTAATATTATTTACCTTTGAGTTGCATTTAAGTGGGACCACATAAGTATTATAAGGAAAGGGCAGGTCACAAGAATACCTCAAACCAAATAACAAGACAAAAACTTCAAGTACCTAAGAACCAACATCTGTATGAGGTTAATCCAATGGACTTATCTCCCTGGTATCTAAACTCTATGGTATCTAAACTCTATACCTTCCAGAACTATTCTACAGAAAATAGTAATGACTCTCCACGGTATTGTCCTCAGATACATCTCAGTATTTCCTATTTACTTTCACTGTTTTCTATCCTTCCCATCTTTTTCCTAAGTAATTGATATTTAGATAATCCATTTCTCAACTAACAGAATCTCAACTTGGTACACTGTGGAACATTTGCCAAGATCACTCAATAGACTCTCCATCCAAGCTCTTCATCAACTTTCCCACTACATCCTCTGTCATCTGGTCTCATGCAAGAACTGTGTCCAAAGTAATTACCTATTACCATCTAAATTTAGATCCATCAAACTCCTCTGGATTTTCCCATTTCCCTTAGTCCCTCATACTTTTCAGTCTACAAGACATTTCAGACAGGCTATCTTACTGCTTAAACAAATTCAAGAAGACACAGAAAGCCACTCAACCTTACTTTTACATCCTTTTCCAGTGCCCTAAGGGCATTACCACATGCCATGGGCCTCAGAAAGGATCATTCATCCCACATCACTGTCTGCACACATCATGCAGAGTGCAGCCAGCGCCTGCTGCTGCTAACTTTGAAACAGCTGAACCTGCACCAGAGTCACTGCTGTTTCTTTTTTTCCCAACTTTATTCAAGTATGGTTGACAATAAAAACTGTGTATATTTAAGGTATGGGCTTCACCAGTGGCTCAGAGGTAAAGAATCCACCTGCAATGCAAGAGCCACAGGAGATGTACGTTCAATTCCTGGGTTGAAAAGTTCCCCTGGAGGAGGGCATGGCAACACACTCCAGTATTCTTGCTTGGAAAATCCCAGGGACAAAGGAGCCTGGTGGGCTGCAGTGCATGGGGTCACAAAGAGTCGGACATGACCGAAGTGACTTAGCACACATATTTAAGGTATACAGTGGGATGGTTTGTTATATGTGCAGATTGTGAAATAATTATCATAATCAAGTTCATTAATACATGCATCACCTCACCTAGTTACAATTTTTTGTGTGTGGTAAAAACACTTATGGTATACTCTCTTAGCAGATTCCAACTATAGAATACTATATCATTAACTATAGTCACCATGCTGTGCATTAGATCCCCAGAACTTATTCATCTTATAACTGGAAGCCTGTACACACTGAACATCTCCCCATTTCCCGCATACCCCAACTCCTAGCAGTCACCATTCTACTTTCTGCTTCTATGAGCTCAAGTATTTCAGATTCCACATATAAATGAGATGATACAGTATTTGTCTGTCTGTCTGATTTATTTCACCTAGCATAATGGCCTCTAGGCTTATCCCTATTGTTGCAAATGGCAGGATTTCCTCCTTTTTATGACTGAATACTATTCCATTGTTTATATATACCATATTTTCTTTAAACATTCATCCATCAGTGGACATTTTTGGTATTTCCTTATCATGACTATTGTAAATGATGCTGCAATGAACGAGAGAGGGCAGATATCTTTTGGAGGTATTGATTTCATTTCTTTTGGATACATACCCAGGAGTAGAATTGCTGAATCATATGGAAGTGGGTTTTTTTTTTTAGAAACTTCTATATTGTTTTCCATAATGGCTGTACCATTTTACACTCTTATATGTGCTATGAATGCATGTGCTTCTTGACCACTTTCACCACTGCTAAACTTCAGTCAAGCCTTTCGAAAGTTTTCTGAAGTATTTGCACTCCAAAAAAGTTATGGATAAATAAAGGCCATTTGACTTCTAATGAGTCTTTTTTTAAGTTTACCTTTACTTTAAACAGCTAAAAATAAACAGCATAAACCAAATGTCAACACATATTACATAGAAAAAATGCTGGGTATGGCCATTTTTCACAGGAGAAAAAAACTGCATTTTTGTGGGTCATGAAGTAATTAAGCAATGATTTTGAGATGCTACTATTTGGAGAAGGCTTTCTGGGGCTTTAGAAAGCATAACAGAGTGGTGTGTAAAGTGGGGCAAATCTATTTCTGGCCCCATACTTAAGGAAGGAAATGACTCTACTCACCAGTGAAGATACTTAATTTTCCTTCTCAGTCCCTCAACACAGAAAACTTCTATTTTCCACAAAGAGAACAAAGACCTCAGAGAGAATGCAGTCACAATGTGCTGAAACTCAGTGAGTCATCTTCATTAGCAAATAAAGGAGTTAACTTTTTCTGTACCCTATTTGAGGGAAGTAGATTCTATAACTGATTAATGACTGATTGATGAGTATTTAAGAAAAGCCCAGGACACAGTGACAAGAGGTGGACAACCAGGACAGATATCCCAGGACACAAGCATCAGGGCACAAAGAAAAAGATCTGAACAACATAATAGAAATTATATTTTTAACTCTATGGTTTTGGATTATCACTCCCTCCTTGAAGGAGTTGGAAATGTTTCTAAAACACTATCTAACCTTATATTTTGTCATATATAAATGTTTATAGTAGACTGTTTGTAGATCACATTAATTCAGTAAGTCTTCACAAATATTTCATTATCTGATTTAAAGAACGCTTTCACCAGATATGATGATCCACAGAGTCATATATTGGCTGGGCCTTGTTCACTATTATTCCTCAAGGCCAGGCAAACTCAGTGAAGGAGAATCCTTAATGAGCAATGTCTTAGCCAGGCTGAATTTTGTTTAAGTATGCTACAACTTACACTGAGAAAAATAGCTTTCAGCAAATAAACTGTAGGTATATGATTTTTAAAAGTACAAAAGTATTTAACACTCAGAAAAGTCTTCTGACATTGGTTCAATGTGTTGATGATATACAACAGAACTATTACACTCACACTCATGTTCTGGTAAAGGTCTGAATGCTAACTTTAAAAGTGTATCTATAAATAGCAACTGTCTTCCACCCTCAGGAAATTGCAGGAAAAAATTGTCTCAGAGGTTATAAATTATACACTGTTCATCTTGATCTCAGTCAAACTGATCATGTTTGCTTCAGTTGAAATGAAGACATCTTTTGAAATTTTGGATCAGAGATGTTTTCTTTCAGAAGAAATGAAATCAAGAAACAAACCAGACATCGATTCTCCACTAGCTACTACAGGTCATTATTCATCTACCGAGAAACCTCCATCAGGAGAGTGGACCAGTCTTACCTGTGAGGTCACCAGGGTGATGAGTCCAGGCTTTCTGGAACCAGAAGTACAACCTTTTCTGGGATTCTCTTTTCTGAGGCTTTTCTTGGAAAGCATTCACCAGCTCCCCTCAGCCTCAACAACACTAGAACATTCTTCACTCTACCTGCACCAGTTGCAACAAAAAGCTTTAGGAAACAAAAACTCTCATTTCAACAGCAAAGATGGAATCAATGTGATGTGAAGATTTAGTGATTTAATGGTTTTGTGATTTAATGTCTAAATTTAATTTAATATCTAAAGCCAGTCATAAAATTGGAGGTATATGAAGGAGATTTCCAATCTATGCTAGTTGGCACTGTCTACTAAATACCATACCAAAATGTACACGAGAGAATATTCGCTATAATGTGTTATGTTAGAGTGAAACAGATGAGTACCTATAACTGGAAATTACTCCCAAAGAAACCTAAATTAGCAAGCCTTTTACTTTGATAGATAAGCAATTTGAAAGATATGCTGTCAAATCCCTACTGTCTTTTGAAAATAGCTTTAAAGACAGTGTGTGAATCAGGGTTGTCTTGATTACAAAAGGGAAAAAATAATTCAAGCCTGGTTAAGTAGACCAGCAAATGAAAGCCAAGGAGATCATCCAATCAAACAGCAGAATATGCAGGATTGGAACCAACCCCAACAGCCTGACCACAACCTAGAGAAAAATCTCTGTGTCTCTCTGTCTCTGTCTCCCTCCTTCTCTCTCTCTCTCGCCCCCAACCCCAATCCCCTCTCACTGCCTACTAACTCCTCCAAACAGCAAGTTCTGGGCTGCATTTGTGCTTTACCCCTTGTGATTTTCTATGACTTTCACCATCATGAAGAGAATACCTCACCAGCTCTCTGCAAATGTAAAAATCCCAGGAAGAAATGAATGCCCAAGTTCAGGTCAAGAAGCCAACTTTGGGATTTTGAAAGCATATCACACCTATCACAGGATCCTGCCCTGAAAAAAAGGAGTTCCCAATAAAAGAGAGACTGATAAATCTGCAAAACCAGTCTGATTCCACTGCATCATAAATATCAAAAGAGTTCTTGAGGGGAAGGTCAGATTATTTTTGTCAAACTCATGATGTTTTTTCATTGCTTTGTTTTAATTTTCCCAGGCCTGACTCCAAATCTTTGATATCATTTTGTCTTTTGTTTAATGGGTTTAATCAAACTAATGATTGACATTTTAAAAATAAAGTTTATTCTGTTTTTATCTACTTAAATCACAACTCCTATTTTGTTCAGGATATGAGAAAAAATTGCTTTTTTAAGAGATAAAAATGATCAAGCAAGTTACTTCCAGAAATTGACATGTTCTATTCTTTGCAAATAAAGCAGCAGAGGGAGAAAAGCACAGTGAAAATATCGGTGGGGGGAGGGTGCATAAGAAACGAGTGAACTGTTTTGTTTCAGTTTAAATTCACAATCTATTGTGAAACTGAATTCCTTTTAACTTATCTTACACGGCAATATTTGTTCTCTGTATAATTTCATTCAAATAAACTTTGAATTTGGCAAGCAAAAATAATAAATAAATAAAATAAAATACTTGATAAACAAGTCTTAGTTCTATATAGAACACTGTAAGGCAAAATGGGTCAACAGATGCTCTAAAATTCACAGTCAACTGACCCACAAATCAGTGGGCTTATATGCTCGCTTGAGTTATTTTCTCTCTCACTCTTCGGAGGCAGGCTAAATAAATACACATGCAAGAAAAATCTCTGCAACTAAAAATCCTTGATATACTCTCTACTACCATATTAATACCCAGAAAGTACACTAGGATAAAATCTCTTCCTCATTCACCTATACTGAATACCATTCACTTTCAATCATTCATTACATCCATTTCCTTTTTTTTTTTTTTCAGAATCAATTCTCTATCATTCATGATATATAAATGGTAGTACACATATTCTCCCCAAACTTATTTAGCACTGTGGAGATCTTCAAAAAGAACATATACTGCACTTCAGAGCTTTAAACTGTATATATACATGTGTGTGTGTATATTACTTAGAATATTTTATCTTGAAGCATTTTAGAAGTTTGTAGCAAGCCATACATTTTTATTTCTATTGGAGGAAATTCATTTTTCTATGGTCATTCTTATCTCCTTAAGAGTCAGGTGCTACTTGCCTACCAACACCTCAACCTATAAAGAACTGCTACAGGCTCCCCTTCCACTCAAGTCATGCAGGGCAAAAGAGCCCTGCTGAGTCCTACACAGGTGCTCCTGACCCCTGAAGTCTCTAGATAACCAAGCAGCATCTATCGTTTGTTATGCCCAGTGACAGGTGGGATTCATAGCAAGGAACTTAGAAGACATTTCTTCAGGTGGCTCTTTACATTGTGACTACCTAGATGAGTCAGTGAGTCTGGGACAGAACAAGAAAGGCCACTAAACCTGAAACCTGAGCCAGTGTCTCCCCTGAGCTCTGCCCAGGTGACATGGACTCCAGGGTAACTCTCCAGGGAAACAGCCCACTCAGTCAGAACAACACCTCCAAAGTTAAAAACATCTCAACTGTTTCTCATAAATATATTACACAGAGAGCAACGGGGCCTGTAAAGGAGGTTCTTTTACACTATTTTGGGCTCAGATCAGTCCATTCTGATGGCCTCATGTTTACAACAGTCACAGGAGACAATCTGATTATGCATGCCCTGGATACTGGTCAACAGAAGACTGTAAAGCATCCCTTCTAATAAAGCAATTAATATGGAGCAAGGATGACTTTCTGATTATGGTCAGAATAAACATGCAAACATTCATGATGAACCTAATAGACGTGGCTGGACACAAATACAAAGCCAGTTGAAATACAGATGATTTCAGTCAGTATACTTCTCTCATGTAATGCCTCCCATCCCAGTCAAACCCTGTCTAGGATTGTCTGCAATGTCCAGACTGATAGTGTAATGAATCTGAGTGTAAATCCCTTGAAGCCAAAACAAAGCATTTCTGTTCTACTTTGTGAATGGTACATGGGGCTTCCCAGGTGATACACCAGTAACAGATCTGCCTGCCAATGCAAGAGATACAAGAGACGCAGTTTCAATCCCTGGGCCAGGGAAATCCCCCTTGAACAGGAAATGGCAACCCACTCCAGTATTCTTGCCTGAGAAATCCCATGGACAGAGGAGCTTGGCGGGCCACAATCCATGCAGTCACAAAGAATCGGCCACGATGGAGCAAATGAGCACACAGCACACACACATGTATCACATATCGCATCTATGGCGTGATAGTTACATTTATGTCAGGTTGGCTGGGTTTAGGGGCACCCAGAGAGCTGGTAAGATATTATTTCTGGGTGTGTCTATGAGGTGTTTCTGGAAGAAATTAACATTTGAGTAGGTAAACTGAGTGAAGAAGACTATGCTCCCCAATGTAGGTGGGCATCATCCCATCTGTTGAGGGCCTTAATAGAACAAAAGAGCAGAGGAAGGGGGCCTTTCCTCCCTTTGCCTGAGATGAGACATTCGTCTTCTGCCCTTGGACATCAGCACTTCTAGTTCTTGGGCCTTCAGACTCAAACCAGGATGTGACACCATCAGCTCCCCTGGTTCTTCGGCCTTCAGACTCAGACACTGAACTGTATAACCAGGTTTCCTGGATTTCCAGCTTTTAGACAACAGACTGTGGTTTTTCTCAGCCTCCATAATCACATGAGCCAATTCCCATAATAAATCTCCTCATATATGTCTATACCTATGGAGATATGTCGGGCTTCCCAGGTAGCTAAGCGGGTAAAGAATCTTCCTGCAATGCAGGAGATGCAGGTTTGATCCTTGGGTCAGGGAAATCCCCTGGAGGAGGGCATGGCAACCCACTCCAGTAATCTTGTCGAGAGAATCCCATGGACAGAGGAGCCTGGCGGGCTACGGTCCATGGGGTCGCAGAGTCTCACACAGCTGAAGCAACTTAGCATAGGTTCTGTTTCTCTGGAGAACTCTGACTAATAAATATAGTGTTCAAATATAATAAATAATATTGAGGTAACAAAAAGTTACCTCAGAGAAAAGTATGCTTTTTCCCTGAAATATTCAAATTAAGTCAATCCACTAGACAGTTTCATTAAGAAAAAAACATATGGCAAATGTTCAAAGTAGATCACTCACACAAATGCAGCAAAGGCAAAAACAATAGGATGTGTTTAATAAATTTAAAACATCCCAACAGAGAGTCTTCACATTTTTAAGGGAAAATAGAGAATAATCAAACAGATATTTCCAAATAACTCTTTTAACAATCTAAGCAATGGTGTGGAGGGGTGGAGGAGGGAGGGTTTATTACAGCCAAACCCATTCCTACATGGCTTCAGTGAGACTTGGAGAAAGAAACGTTTCAAGGACAAACACCACCTCTTATTTCTTACTCACATACCAATTACGTAGTCTTTAGAATTATGAGTACAGAGATCCCTTGACAAGTGGGCACTATCACTGCACCAAGGGCAAATTTTCGCTACAGTCAGTTAATAGGGGACTGCCAATTACAGATCTTTCTCGGGCACCCTTGTGACCGCAGAGAAATTAGCAACTGAGTAGGGAGGTGCAAGACAGGAACATGGATGACCCCACAAGCCAGGTAACCAAACACACTGGAACGGGAGAGAAGGAGGAATGAACAATGCAAAAGGCTTTAAAATGGAGGCTTTTTAACATTTTAATACATGACAGCTTAAAAGCATTGATGTTCAGTTTCAGTTGCAGGTGAACCTCTGTATCGGTACTGTCCAACCGAAATACAGTGCAAGCCACGTGTGTAATTTAAATTTTCTAGAAACCCCATTTAAAAACGTAAAAAAAAAGATGAAATTAATTTTAACATTACATTTTATTTAACCCAATATGCCCAACATATTATCATGTAAATGTGCCATAAATAGAAAAATGTATTAAGGAGGAATTCCACATTTTTTTCTTATTAAAGTCTTTGAAATCTAATGTGTACATTACACTTACAGCACCTCTCACTGACCACATGTGGCCAGTGGCTACTTTATCAGACATTATAACTCTGTATGCATTCTAAGAACATTCATTCATTCATTCAATTAATGTATAACAAGTGCCTACTTTGTGCCGAATACTGTACAATACATTAATAATTAACACATCTCTGCTCAGATAGAGCAGGCAATTGCACCCCACTCCAGTGTTCTTGCCTGGAGAATCCCAGGGACAGGGGCGCCTGGTGGGCTACAGTCCATGGGGTCGCACAGAGTCAGACATGACTGAAATGACTTAGCAGCAACAGCAACAGTTCAGATAGAGCTTGGAGTTCATCATCTTAGCAGGAACACAGACACTAGGCAAATGTTTATGAAGGAGTGCTATACAGGAAATGTATAGTGTTGCAAGAGTATAAAATGTGTGTACATGTGCTAAGTCGCTTCAGTCATGTACATTTCTTTGCAGCCCTATGAACTGTAGCCCACCAGGCTCCTCTGTCCATGAGATTCTCCAGGCAAGAATACTGGAGTGGGTTGCCATGCCCTCCTCCAGGGGATCTCCCCTACCAAGGGATCAAACCCAAGTCTCTATGTCTTCTGCTTTGGCAGGCAGGTTCTTTACCACTAGCTCCCACCTGAGAAGTATCAAGTATAGAATGATATGGGCTATCAGCTAAGGAAGGAGCAATCAAGAAAATATTCATGAAGAAAGCAACATCTGATCTGAGATTAGAAGGACAAATAGAAGTTGATTAAGTTTGGAGGCTGAGAGAAGTGTGGAAACAGGGAGAAAAGTGGCCCAGACAGCCCTTGAGGATCAGATAAGGACAAGGAACTGAACAAGAGCCCATGAGCTGAAAGCATAGTGCATAAGGAGAAGCATAGCAAAAAATGAAATCAAAAAGGAGGGAGAAATCACACCCATCAAAAAGGTGTGTTTTATCATAATAGCACATGGCAGCTTGGGGATAATGTTAGAGAGGGTGTGAGATGATCAGATTGCACATGAAGAAGGTTATATAGAGTGATTTTTTTTCGGAGATCACACTAAGGGCTTTAGCAGCTGCTCAGGAAAAAGATGGTGGCGGTTCAAAACAGGAGAGTAGAGAGAGATGCCAGAAATATCTAGGATGTAGACTCAGTAGGATATGATGCCAATGACTAAGTTGGGTGTGAGCAGTGACAGAGAAGGATGACAGCTGAGAAACCAGGTATATGGTAGCACCATGTGATGAACTGGAGATATCATGGAAGAGCAAGTCTGAGGTGGAGGAACATGAGTTCTATTTTGAACATGTTTGTGTTGAGGTGCCTATTGTACATCCAAGAAGGAATATCATTTAGACTTGCACCTGCAGAGAGCTTGGAGCTAAAAGTTTAAACTTAGAGGTCAGCAAAAAGATCTAAAGCCACAGAAAGGAATGAAATCACCTAGAGTCCAAATGTCCAGTGAGAGAACAGAGGACTTGGTCCTGAGAAGCTTCATCATGTAAAGACCGAATAAGAAGAATCCCAAGATGGTGGAGATAAGTCCAGGGAAGTCAGAGGATGAAAATGCACAACCACGACAGGGCAGGGAAGCTAAGAAAAGAGTTTTCTCTAGGAAGGAGTGAATGGTGAATGTGTGAAAAGCACATAAAAAAGTCAAGGAAGGTAAGAAGAAAGAATTGTCCACTGGACCTAAAAACCAGACGACGTTGTAAGAGCAGCTCCCGTGGAGCAGTGGGGGCCATGGAATCAGGACATGGAGATGACATGTTTCAAAAGCTGTGACAATCTGGTTATGACAGGAAGGAAGAATCAAGGCAGTAACTTCATCTCCATTCTCTATTCTCTATTAGCTTGCTTCTACCTGCCAGTGACCCACCACAGACTCAGCGCTGACATACACAGAGTTACAGCTACACACAGAAGGTCTGCCCACAGCTAAAGCCAAGCAAACATAATCCCCACAGTGGGGAAAGTGACTAAATATTACGAGGTGATTGTTGGCCATCAAAAGATGCTTCCTTTTCAAGGAACGGCCGAGTGTAAAAGGGTCGGCACTGTGGTAAGGAGATTGTTCCAAAACATTCTCTGTCACTGAGGGACTCCTAGGCTTCAGAACTGTGTGTGTGTTCGTCCGTCTCTGGTCTGTGGTGACCATCATTATTCCCTATCTATCTTCCTACCTTCAGAACAACTGGGAAGAAAAATGTCCGTGGACAAGCCAGTGAGACATTGAAGATGGAGAAAGAGAGGGGGCATAAAACTGAATCACCAGGTTTGAGAACCGAAGGGAACCTGTCAAGTCATTTCAAAGATTCTGAGCAGATTGTCTGTAAAAGGTAGTTTCCGTAGATTGCAAAACCATGAGAGACAGCATGGTGAAAAGAAATAAGCTGAACCCTCAGATCTGCCTGGATTCAAACCCTGATTTCCTTACTGCTGCATTTCCTCAGGTAACTCACTTCCAAAGGGTAAGCCTCCATTTCTTCATCTGCAAAAAGGGTCTGATATCCCCTTACAGTCTTGTGGCAGAAATTAAATGGGATAATGCTTAGGATGGAAAGCACTCGCTCAACTGCCTGGCACTGAATAGTTATAGATAGTTAATAAATGTTCATTTCTTCCCATAAGAGGCTTCTGATCCTTCTGACTCTTTGATCAAAAATGTCCCTTAAATGCGCATTAAACAGCGTGAATGGGAGGTGTGTGCCAGTGGAATACTTCAGCAAGAAGAATCAATGTGAAAATCAGAAGACCAAGCAATTTCATACGCCAACATATTCTGAAGGAGTTAGAGAAATCACGAAATCACACCAGTGATGATTCTCTGACAGATGGGTGACTAAAACAGCCTGCAACACTCTCGTTTCAGACTTCTCAGAAAATAATGAAGTTACAGTGACCTCTAGTATGGTTCCCCCAAACACACATGAGGAGATTTTGTCACTAATATCCTTCCTAACACAAAAAACCAATGAGATTTTCCCACTTCTCCATGGTCAACTTCAGAACCATAGCTAAACAACCACTTTTTTAAAAGATTTAATGTGGCAGGAAATATCTTTTTTTATTTCATCTCGTTCATCAATTTGGAGATTAGTGGGCCTGTATTCTGCTTCCTTATCCATTATCCCAGATTTTGAGCTATGGGTCATTTCTCCAAATCTCAAGGTCAGCAGGGATGCTCTGACATCAATCTCTCTGCTCTTCATAGGGAGCTTGTCCTAAGGCCATGCTCATCTTCTATGCTCTCTCAGCACATTCAGTGACAGACTCTGAGCTTATCCAAGATTTCAAAATCTTCTCCTCTCTTGCCTCCAGAAAACATCCAAAACACTGTGAATTAAAAGAGCATCGTTTCAGAGTTAAACGTTTAACCAAATCTAACACAATTTTTAGAGTAAATTAGTTAGTACTTTAATATTCTTCTGACTCTCCTCACAACTGAGCCACACTCGGTACAGAGAACAAGTAAAGACTTGCCCTTTTCAAGGGCCACTTTTGTCCGGATCCACACTAGCTGGAAACCAGGGTGATGCTATTGAATTCAGAACAAACTCTTAAATGTTGAAACAAGGTTTCCTACAGCCCATTTTATCTGCCACATTCCCCTTCTGCAAACATTACGATCTCATTCATTAGCTTCTATGTGAGTGTGCTCAGTTGCTCAGTCGTGTCTGACTCTTTGAGACCCTATGGACTGTAGCCCACCAGGCTCCTCTGTCCATGGGATTTTCCAGGCAAGAATACAGAAGGAGGTTGCCATTTCCTTCTCCGAGGGATCTTCCCAACCCAGGAATTAAACTCATGTCTCTTATGTCTCCAGCAGGCGGATTCTTGACCACTGCACCATCCTGGGAAGCCCAAAGTGTTAATCACTCAGTCATGTCTGACTCTTTGTGACCCCATGGACTGTAGCACACCAGGCTCCTCTGTCCAAAGGATTCTCCAGGCAAGAACAGTGGAGTGGGCTTCGATTCCCTTCTCCAGGGGATCTTCCTGACCCAGGGATGGAACCCGGGTCTCCCGCATTGCAGGCAGTTTCTTTACCATCTGAGTCACCTTCTGGAGGCTCCATTAGCTGCTAGCTGGTTCCCAAACATGCCCATCCCTCTGTCTCACGCTGCACTTTACTGACACAGTCACCTTTGCCTGGACTGACTCTCTTCATCTCCACCTAGTCAAACTTACTCACCCTTTAAGGTCCAATTCAAATGCCACCTCCTCTATGAAATTTTCAGGTCAACACAGACTGTGATGAGTTCTCACTCTACCAAACAGCCACAGCACTCAGACTATACCCACCCCATGGTGCTTTGCACAAATCAAATTTAACTCTGCTTATGTGGAGGTATAATTTATCTCTCCTACTAGTCGGTAAGTTTCCTGAAAAGAAAAATCATATGTAAACATCATAATAATTTTTATAAATAAGTGCTTACAAATAGTCAGTGTTCAATAAATAATAATCTGCTCTTAAAAAGTCTTACCAAATGCTCAAAATCACTAATCACGTAATTCTCCATTCACCTTACACACAAGGGCTGTGTGACAGGATGGGCAGAGCCAAGGTTCTTAAGTAGTTTGCAAATTCTCACCACTTACCACATCCTAGTTTTCCTTCCAGTCATCACAACATATTCATTATGACTTTCATTCTAAACCCAGATGAGTTCTTCAGAGAAGTCGATCCTCCTTGGAAACGAACTATATTTCATAATAAGGATTTGCAATTGGCATGGAAATTTGGTTTTCAGCCTATGGGCTGGTCCTTTAGGTTTTGACATTTCTATTGTGACAAGATAGTAAACATATTCATCATGGAAGAAAACATCGTTCCTTCTCTACAACAGATTGAGAAGTCAGAGTGCCCACTGCCTGCCGTTCGCCATCTCATCAGAAAGACAGAGTTCACTATTGGGAAGGTAGGAGCTTTCCATGGCCCTATCAAAAGAGGAGCTCCGGAAAACTCACCTGTTGAGGACAGCAGGGTTTTAGTAGCTTGAAGACTGACATAATTTATAATCATTTTCAGTCTGAACCTATGTCATGCTCATCATGTAAAAGATTATTTTTTTCCTAAGATACACTTTCCTCAATCACTTTTGAAGGTCACCAAAGCAAAATGCTCTCCTTCAACACTTTTTTTTTTTTTGTGGGGGGGGGGGGGGGGACAGGTGATGCTTTTAGGAGAGAAGGCCCTGTGCCCCTCTCCAGAAGAATTAAAGCCAATCAGATCATTTTCTGGGTCTTTTCTGACAACTCACCCTCTACCTCAGAGGCAGAGTCCCAGCTGCATTGTGCAAAAGCAAACGATATGCAGGAGACAGCTTGGGCCTCTCCTAAGGAGCTTTGCTACAGAAAAACCCAGCTGCTGCTATGGCTGGACAGATCCTAGGGAAAGGTGGCCAGCTCTGGAGAGGTCAAGGTTCAGAAATAGCTGCTTGAAGTTCAATGAAATTCTACAATATGGGAAATCTGTGCTTCCAAGTTAAAAAAAAAAAAAAGATGACAGACTAAAAAGCTAGGTCCTTTAAGTGGGGGAGGGGAATTAGGAGTTTGGGATTGACACATATATGTAAAATAAATAACTAATGAGAACATAACTGCATAGCACAGGGAACTCTACTAAGTGAGCTCTGGTGACCTGACTGGGAAGGAAGTCCAGAAGGGAGGAGATAAATGTATATGCAGGGCTTTCCCGGTGACTTGAGGGTAAAGCATCTGCCTGCAATGAAGGAGATGCAGCAGGAGCCGTGTGTTTGACCCCAGAGTCGAGAAGATCCCCTGGAGAAAGGAAAGGCAACCCACAACAGTATTCTTGCCTGGGAAATGCCATGGACAGAGGAACCTGGAGGGCTACAGTTCATAGAGTCACAAAGAGTCGGATATGACTTAGCAACTAAACAACAACAAATACACAGATGGCCGATTCATTTTGCTGTACAGTAGAAACCATCACAACATTGTCAAGCAAATACATTTCAACAAAAATTAATTTTAAAAAAATTTTAAAGGGACATAAAATTTTTACAAAGCATAAGTAACCTTCAAGTCCCAGTTTTAATCATGTAGTGAAGCCAAGATAACTGTGTTTATGGTAAAACAGCATCCACATGACCATGTGAGTAACAGCCCCATTAGCTGATGCCAAAGCAGAAAAACCATCCTGGGTGGAAGATGGGTCACTGGCTAGAAGGCAGGCTGCACAGAGACAAACATGTCCCTTCCTCCTGCCACTTGTCCTAAAGAGACCCTCAGAGCAGTCCAGTTTGGAGTGCTGCAAAGCATCACTACCCCTTTTCAACTTCTAGCTGTTCAATTAGTCTTCAGTAAATTGAAAGAGGGCAGAGTTTGGTCAAGGTTTTAGGCCCACACCTCTAGAAAAATTCACAGAACTTGACCAGAAAGCAGTGTTGCTGCCTAAATGATAAAGGGATAATTCTAATTTAATTTAAAAGGGCAAACTGTCAGGGGAATGAACACCCCAGGGCTTATCTACAAGAGCTAAGGCCTTTTATTACTAGATTTATATATCCCCATACCACCCAGATCAAAAGTGAGTGAAAGTCATTCCCACATAATGACTCTCCAGTAGCCTATGGATAATGAGTTTGTTATCTTCATCCATCTATCATTAGAAAGGGATTGGCCCCTTTACAAACACAGGACAGAGTGACTAAACCTTACATAAAGGTTTTATGAAGAAAGAGCTGGGCAGAATTTCCCAGAGCCACCAGGAAAGCAGATTCTATCCTCATCTTCACTGGCTGGGTCTAGTAAACTTAACCTTGACACACCTCCATTTCTGAAAATGTAAAACGGAGACTCCCTAACAGCCCAACTACAACCAAGAGTCTTTGTCAGGTTAATGATGTTGGTATCCACTGTAAGAAAAATGTACAAAGGAAGAATCTACAGCTAAATTTTTCTCTTGTTCTCTGGCCATTGCCAAATCTGTTAAAAACAATGATTCAGTAAGAAAAAGAAAGCAAAAGTCTGTTTCCAAGGGTCAGCAATAATATCCTTGTATGTTCAGTGGACTTTCAGTGTTGAGGGGGCTATTAATTCACCCTTATGGTACCCAAGGGGCTAACCCACAACTCTGAACTCTTCTGATGAGGTGAGTCCACCAGGGCCAAATAACCTTGTCTAGATGCCTCCCAAGAGGAGCAGATGAGGAGGTTGATGAACTATATCCACTCTTCTGTCTCCTTATCTAGAGTATAGCTTCAGATTGCTTGTTTGTTACTTCAGTACTAAGTAGCAGCAGAAGTCAAGGCAAGATTTAACAAAGTACAAGTCATCATTCTCCCCAACCTGAAACCCAAACCAAAGTTCGTCATTAGGCCTAGCTCACCAAGTCCAAACAACATGTACAGTGCCAAAGCTATGAGAACAAGTTTGTTCCATACTAAGACCCGCCTGACACAGCAGATCTCCTACACATTAAGATCACCTGGGGAGCTCTTAAAATCTAGATGCCTAGGCAACATCCTAATTAAGTCACAATGCCAAGTGCGTGCTTGCATGCTAACTTGCTTTAGTTGTATCCAACTCTGTGTAACTCTATGAACTGTAGTCCGCCAGGCTCCTCTGTCCATGGGGATTCTCCAGGCAACTAGTGTAGGTTGCCATGCCCTCCTCCAGATGATCTTCCTGATCCAGGGATCGAACCCATATCCCCTTCACTGCAGGCAATTCTTTACCACTGAGCCACTGGGGAAGCCCCCAGAATTCCAAGGGAGACTCATTATTTTTCAAGTCTCATTAGGTGATTCCAAAGCGCCTTCAAGGTTGAGAACTACTGCAAAATACCTTTCTATTCCCCTCTATGAGTTTAGTCCTGAAAAGTGAAAGTGAAATTGTTAGTCACTCAGTTGTGTCTGGCTCTCTGCAGCCCCATGGACTGTAGCTCACCAGGCTTTTCTGTCCACGGAATTCTCCAGGCAAGGATACTGGAGGGAGTTGCCACTGGAGCGAATTTCCTACTCCGGGGATCTTCCCAATCCAGGGATTGAATCCAGTCTCCTGTATTACAGGCAGATTCTTTACCAACTGTGCCTCTAGGTAAGACTAGTTTAATCCTTGGATGACCAATTTATTCACAACTTTCTCAGTTTTAGCAATGAAAGTGCCACATCCCAGAATCCCTTCAGTCCCAAACAAACCAAGATAGTTGATCATTCTAATGCTGAATGCAATTTTTCAACACTTACATTTTAGCCTTATCAAAAAGAAGTCTTTTTTTGTGTGTGCTTCTTACACTTGCTACTGATGAATCATCTCAAAACAAAATCCACTATTTCTCATTTTCTCCATATATGCTCTTTATTCTACATCTCATTTCCTATCCAAAGTATTCTGAATAAAATATCTAAGACCCAGGGGACATTGACTCACAAGCAACAGAAATTACCTGAAAAAGTTAAAAATGGATTTCAGTAAAATTTATTAAAAGTCTACTATATGCCATGCAGTTTCAAAGTTGTGGATCAAAGATGAATAAGAGAAGTTGGCATTCAAAGAGTTCACAATCCACTAGCACTGTAACAGCCTAGGGAGAAAAAGGAGAGAGTCAAGGGAACAGAAAGAATATAAAGGAGTAGATCAAAAAGTAGGCCAGAAGAAGAAACTTGTAGATTTTGTAGATTTGTAGATTTTAACTTTGAACTTTAACCTTTATAGGAAAACATAATGCATATCTGCTCAAAATAAAAATGTAATGCCAGAAGAACAAAGAAACTTCCAGATGTGATTTTAAAGAGCTACTTCTTCATGTGTCATTTCAAAAAACATTTTAGTTCCAAATTTTAAAAATCAGGGCAAATGAGCTGATTCAAAGCCACTTAAAGTTACTAGAAAATCCAAAATCATTGACCATAATAAAGCCCAGAATACGTCCAACTAAAGGAAGCTATTTGGCTAGCAGCTTGCCTCCCTTTTGAAATTTGACCTCATTATATTATTAATAATCCTCTCTTAAGAAAAGCAAAAATTAAAAATGGTGCATATGGTAGTCTGATAGGTCAAGGCACATTGAATAAGACATGAAAACAGTGAAGAGAAAATATAATCATAGAACTGTATAAGAAAATAAAATACAGACCTCTCTAAATAAGATCAAAAATCAAAAAGAAGTGGATAAGAATTTCAACATTCTTTCAAAACATTTTCAGCCACCAGACAGACTTCATATGGTTGATTTTGGATAGGTTCAAATCTTATTGTTATAAATCTCCAGAAAAGGCAATTATTTCATTCTATTTTAAAATCTAATCAGAAAGTCTAGTCTAACTAGCTCTCCCTTTTCCCTATTTTCATTTCACTTCAGAAAAAGAAAAATGAATAACTAATCATCACATCAGGCTTAAAAGATACCTAAGAACATTTAAGTTCTATTTCTTTGTTTATTTTTTACTGAGAAGCATGTAAAAGTGGATAAAAGCGAAATTAGCTCAGCTTAAACAAAAAGCACTTCTGGGGAAGGGTTCGAGGGGTGTGGGGAGCTGGCCTGTACCAACATGCAATGGCTGAGTGCTGAATTTTATGAGTTGCATGTGTCACATTGGTAGCTTGAAAACAGCCATGCGGAAGTATTTACACCACAGAAACTGGCATTAGAAAACAGGACTGGTTAGTTAGTTAGGTAGCTAGTTGTTAAATATTTACCAGCATAACGCCTCTTCTAACCCACCACCTATTTTTTTTTAATAAATAAAAGGTAAATTCTGGATCAGAAAAGTAAGAGTCTTGAGGATTACCATCAGTGAGATAGCCAAAGGAGCATGGAGATTGCAAATTGCTTCCCACCGCAGTGATAGAAAAGGAAGGAACTAAAAAGTTGCTCTGTATTTCAGCTCAAAATAGAGCCTCTTTAAAGAAGAGGTGCACAAATAAGCCATAGTAGGAAGGAGGTTAACACTCTGGAGTCACACAGACCCCTCGCCCTCTCCACCTGGACCATCTCTACATAGTACCATGTGCAAGTCAGGTGGGGAGGACCAAATACCTGGCTAGTCAGGAGGACCTGACACCTTTTATACGAGATCTACTCAGTTTCACAGGCCAGAATGTCTTTCTACGGTCCCACAGTGATGCCCTTCATGAAGTTTAAACACAAAGTTCGATTCCAAAGCTGTTTCTCTCCATCATACCAAAGTCATGCTGAGGAAGGGGGGCGGGGTGGGGTAGAAATATCAGCTTCTTGTTTCCCATTCTGAAGGTGATGGTCAAGGTAAGAGATTTTCTATTTTTGTTCACACTTTGTAAGCACAAACACAAAATTACTGGCAGTCCTGACCTGTAGGTTTCTGTTTATGTTTTTCTGCAAACGTTTTGAAATATCAGTTTCCTCTTTCTTTCCCCCACATATGCTTTATGTGTCCAGCGCTTCCCTCCTCATCTTTCACATCCCTTTTTGTGACAGTCTAAAGGAAAGGTGCAGCCAGGTGACCCTTCATTGATTTAGCAACGCTTCCCCGGGCTTGGAGAGGTGGAAAAATGTCCCCATCCCTTTCAAGGCATAAGGGTAGAAAATCAAGTTTTACAAAAGGCTGGCAGACTCTGCCCCTGGGAATACATTCCTTAGCCTGCTTAGGGCTCTGCGACCCTGGGCTGACTTCTCCCACACAGCAGTTATGGATGCCTCATAATCCCAATCAGGCTCTGGCACTGCATGTCAGGCCACTAGTCTCCCACCTGCATGGATGCCCACCTGAAACCTTCTCTGGCTCTGACACCCACACTGGGCTACCCTATCAAGGGATCGCCTTTCTTACCTCACTCATGCTCTGAAGTCTCCGGAGTTTTTGGCTTCCTTTAAACTCCTCACATCTGGAATCATTTCTTTCTCCCCATCCCACCACCCCCCACCCCAACAGAACAAATTGCTGAATGTTCCTATGCTCGATAGAAAGAAAATAGGGAAGGAAGGGAAAAAGGAAGGTGGGAGGGAGGAAAAAGAAACAGAGGAAGGAAGGAAATGTCCAGCAACATTTTCTGCCACAAACCTCTTCACGCTCATAAAGCTAAACTTTTTCCCTTCTACTGCCTTTTAAAGCTAAACTTTTTCCTTCTACTGCCTTTTCGTGTCCCTGGACTGCCAACATTATTCAGCTGTGGCAACACCCATCAACACTGCAGCCACACACCATTTGCAATTTCAGTATCTCTTAACAGTTTACTCTTCTCCCAAGATATCTTTAAGGGAAAAAGAAAAGATTAAAATTTTTTGCACTGCAGCAGCCCTGGGAATTTTAAACTCTGACAGGAACATTCACAACATTAAGCTTGCTTGCAAACAAACAAAAAAAACTCTGTTTTCCCAGAGCCCATTAACAAATAATAACTTCTTTTAAAAAAAGAAAAAACAAAGCATCACAGAATCAGATGTCACTAAAAATATTTCATTAATTTGAATGGTACACTGGGCTCCAACCACTTCCCTTCCTGGGATGACACTGATAACTTGATACCAAAAGTGAAGAAGGAATGAATGAACCCACCCCTCTCCCCAGGCAATGGCATACCTAATCTGGGAAAAGTGAAAGGAGAGGCAAGACAGAAACCAGCTAGAAAAATGGAATTTATAATAGGAAGAAGGCTCACCAGAAGCCATCCCCAGGGTGACTAAGCTATTAGAAAGCATAAGTGACACAGGACTTTTTGGACAGCTGTAGACACTCATTTGCATGTGAAGGTAAGCAATGACCAGCCAAAGGAGGTTTAATTAGCTTTGCTTTCAATTACTACTGTGATGCAATTAATTATCTCTGTCCCCCAAACCATTATCTTTTTTGCTTGATCTTCTGCTGGTGGGATCTTACAAATGATGGAGCAGCAAAACTTTTTAACGCTTTGTGTTTCCTCAGGACTTTCAAGCCCTCCAATTGAAAATGCCAGCATTAAGGACAGTCTCCCAAGTGGATTGCACAAATCCTGGGGGGTGTGTCAGGTGAGGCTCTGAAGTGCTAAAAAATATTAAGACTTCTATTTTTTAATATATTTTAATCCTTCAAAAGAAAGGAATAAAGATCTGCTAACATCTAACCTATGGATCAGCTCCAGCATCCTCTCCCCACACAGATGTCTGACTACTAGGTCATCAGACAGCACCTCTCTAGGAGGGACGTAAGAGAAGACAGCCCCGCCCCGGCTTACTCCTTACTTTTTAGCATCCTGCTCCATATTGCATTTTACATGTGCAATTCAGTGGACTCACAAGCTGTATCATCTAGTTAATCAAACTAATCCTTCACAAATGCTCTGATGGCTTTAAGATATTTCTGCAAAGAAACCAACTTACTAACAATGCAAGTAAAAACATATGATTGCAAAAGCAAAGTCAACACTTCTCTGGCTTCCTGTATGAGCTCTTTCTCAGCTACTTACTTAATCTGTCCCTTCAAGGTAAATTAGATGCTTTAACAATAAGCAAGAAAACAACTGCTCTTCAAAAGAAATTCATGTACAGAAAGACATTGTGAAAAAGAATGCTTGAAAATCTTTCCATCATTATATGATTTTGTTGAAGAAAATACTGTAAGCATATTGCTATAAACACTCTCCTCTCTGAAAACTGTTTTTAAATCTTCCAAATGGAGAGTTTCAGTGGGTTTTGAACACCTTTGTTCAAAACATTAAAATGCATTACCTTCAAATTAGTTTTGCAAAAACATCTGATTGAGATCACAGACGATGGAAATTCACTAGCTGTATTTCAATGAAAACTACTGCAAGATGAATTTGGGGCTGCAAATTGACTTACATGATGAAGTGAAGTCCATGATTAATTCCTCCTATTTGGGTATTTTTGAGGAATATTTTTCAACCATGACAACAATTGAAAACCAAGTCTCAAACTTGAACTGGAAATGCCTCTTCTAATTGCTTCATCACAAAGTTTTTTACAGATAATCTAAAAACTAATAAAACATATTCACGCACATTGCTCTCATTTTAAATGGTAACAATATTTTAATGACAGAAAAAATATTTTGTGACTCTAAACAAACTAAATATCATTTAAGGTATTTATTTATATCATCTTTTTAAATTCCTTTAAGTGTATGTTTTATAATAAACATACATGACTATTCAAGTACATGTAAACAGTAAATAATATAAGTAGATTGTGGGTGAATGTTGAAGAATATTTCCCAGATAGAGTATCAAGATCCAACAAGCTTTGTGACCACTGGCCTACAATGGCTGCTGACTTGGTAAGAACTTATTTCCAACACATTATGGTGCTTACTGTATATACCAAATAACAAAAGCACCTTGGCAGATAAGAGGACACTAAAAGCATGTTCAGAGTAGTGCATCAATAAAGCTTCAATTAAGACAAGACAGGGATTCCCACGTGGCTCCAGTGGTAAAGAACCCACCTGCCAATGCAGAAGACAAGAGACACAGGTTCCATCCCTGGGTCAAGAAGATCCCCTGGAGGAGGACATGGCAACCCACTCCAATATTCTTGTCTGGAGAATCCCAGGGAGAGAGAAGCTGGCAGGCCACAGTCCTTGGGGTCACAAAGAGTCGGACATGACTAAAGTGACAGCACACACACAAGATAAGACATACTAAAATACTGGCCACAGAACATAGGCTTTGAGTATTCACACTCAGAATCACAACAGGACGGTCATGCTATTTCCAGTCCTCTGTTTCAAATGCATTTAGAAACTCTGATGCTGCTGCTGCTTAGTCGCTTCAGTCGTGTCCAAATCTGTGTGATCCCGTGGACTATAGCTCGCTAGGCTCCTCTGTCCATGGAGATTCTCCAGGCAAGAAGACTGGAGTGAGTTGCCATGCCCTCCTCCAGGTGATCTTCCCAACCCAGGGATTGAACCCAGGTCTCCCACACTGCAGGCAGAATTTTTACTGCCTGAGCCACAGGGAAGCCCTGAGACACTCTGAATATGTCTAATGAAAGCTTTCAAGTCAAACAGTCCTACAGCCATTTAACTGCCCTCCACCCTACAGTGAAATGTCACTTTCACAGGTGGCACCAAGATTTCTAACCATCAAAACACAATTATCATTATTGACAACATTTTTCTTAACTTCATTTGTCAAATCACGTCACTTCAACATTCAGCCTGTGAGCTTTCCACGACACAGCAAAAGCCTGGACTGTAGAAGGTCCTCTCCCATCTCACCCCTTGTCTGCCTGGTGGCTCAGTGGCAAAGAACCTGCCTGCTCATGCAGGAGATGTGGGTTCAATCCCTGAGTCAGGAAGATCCCTGAAGAAGAAAATGGCAACCCCTCCAGAAAATCCCATGAACAGAGGAGTCTGATGGGCTATAGTCCATGGGGTTGCAAAAGAAGCAGACACAACTCAGCAATTAAACAACAGCAGCAGCACACACACTTGCTTTTTTATATTTAGCCACAAGAATGATTGCTGTGTTTTATTCATGCTATATCCCCAGTGCGTACAACAGTATCATGTCTTTAAATAAGTATTCATCCTAAGAAGAAAACTGAACCATTGTTTCAAAATACTCAAAAAGACAAGGAGCAACCACCTCCATTAACATGTATTTATTACTTTATTGTGTACTTACTATATATAAGGAAACTCTTCCTTCTGATTTATTATTTTTGGTTGTGCTTGGTCTTTACTGCTGCACACGGGCTTTCTCTAGTTGTGGTGAGTGGGGGCTACTCTTCCTTGCGGTCTGCAGGCTTCTCTTTGCGGTGGTTTCTCTTGTTGCGGAGCACAGGCTCAGTAGGTGTGGAACATGTGCTTAGTAGCTCCACAGCATGTGGGAATCTTCCAGGACCAGGGATCGAACTGTGTCCCCTGCATTGGCAGGAGGATTCTTTAACCACTGGATCACCAGGGTCTTTTTGATTGTTTGAGGAAATAAAGATGAACAAAACACAACTCCCTCAAGAAATGTTATGACCCAATGGGTGATACAAACACAAATAATTAAGTACACAACAGACTACAGATGTTAAGTACCCTGGTGGTATGGTGAGGTAGGGGAGAAAGAACCCACTTCTCTCTGATCAAAGAGGGAAAGTCAGGGACATAGAATATTGGAGATGATGTTAGAGAATAAAATACTCTCTCAGAGGTAAAATAATGTCCATGCTTTAAACAAGTCACGCATTACATAATATGATTAATTTTTCTCAGTTTTTCCCTCTTTCCACTTCCCAGAGAGGTAAATAAAATGGACTTATAAGTGTAGGAATTATTAGAATTTTAACAAAAGCTTTTTCATTCAGAAACAGAGAAATTTGACCCAGCAAAATGAGGGGACATTGTGGGGACATCAGAGGAGGATAAGTGTGAGCTAAAGCCACTGGGATGCACCCTGCTGAACAGGGGAAGACTGTTTGTTTGACTTTAACACCAACAGTTTCTTTCAGCAAATGCCACATTCCTGGCAGGTTGACGTTTCTTATGTCATTTTTGCACTTAAAGAAGATAACAAGGAAAAGTCAAAGTCCCATGAATCTCTCTTAATCTTTGATTCAAACATCACCTAGAGGATCAGGACATCAGATGGGACATCTTTCAGCCTTTTCCCCCACCAAGTACTCAAGTTCATTTAAAGCCAAATGGGAAGAAAAGATACGAATCCAGGATTACCAGATTTATACTTGCTAGTATTTTGATCTCCTTCTGTTATTATGTATCTGTGATCATAGCACCTGCTGGTGCAGAAGCGCCAAAAGACCAGGTTCAAGAGCTTTTGCAACTGTTTAGTTGCTGGACTAAAATAGGTGTCTGGACAGAAGAGACTTCTGCTTAAAAGAGAAAGGCAAAATTATCTTCCATGCTGCTAAATATATGTAACCTTCCAGCAACAGGGTAAGGGTGGGTCAGTGGGTACAGAGGACAGCAATCAACAGGCACTGTTAGGATTGCTGGGCTGTATTAACTGGGATGAGTTCTTCACTGCCGACGGTTTATATCAAATGGGGCATCAGAATGACCCCAGGGGCCCTAGTGGGCTTGTTTGCTTTGCAACAGTACAAGCAGTGGTGTGATGATGAATGGGTTCTCAGAAGAGAGAACTCCAGCGTTATTTCCATATCGACTACAGAGATAGGGATGACTGTAGGGACAGAAATATTTTAGTTTGAAACAGCATATGAACACAAAACTATCAGCCACAGAAAGGAACACATTTGAGTCAGTTCTAGTGAGGTGGAAGAACCTAGGGCCTGTTATACAGAGTGAAGTAAGTCAGAAAGAGAAAAATGTCATATATTAATGCATATATATGGAATCTAGAAAAATGGTACTGCTGAACCTATTTGCAGGGCCAGGAATAAAGACACAGACATAGAGAACAGACTTTGGACACAGTGGAGGAAGGGGGAAGGAGAGGATCGAACACTTCAAGAGAGTAGCACTCACATATATATACACTACCGTGTGTAAAATAGACAGCTAGCAGCAAGCTGCTGTATGGGCATGGGGAGCAACCTGCTCGGTGATGACCTAGAGGAGTGGGGTGGGGTGGGCTGGGGTGGATTGGGGGGCGGGGGTAGGTTCAAGAGGGAGGGGACGTATGTGCACTTGCGGCTGATTCACACTATTGCATGGCAGAAGCCAACACAATATTGTAAAGCGATTATCCTCCAACTAAAAATATAAACAAATAAACAGCTGTTAATCACATATAAAATTATATTTTCTGCTCGAATAATTTTCTTAAGTATTTAGAATATGTAAAGCAATGAAGAAAAATGTTTTAGGGGTAAAGCTTTGATTCTATGACCGGGATCTTCACCAGCAGTCCTCAATGTCACATCTACTCAATGTCCTCCAGAAGAAGGGCAAGGGGAGACACTATACAGACCACTACAGTGCCCAAAAGAAATCCCTCTGGTTTGCCAAATGAAACCAGGCCTTTTGTAACAAAGCAGGTTACAAACCTGCCATTTGTAACCAGGCCCCTCTTTGTCCTCTCTTACTGACTCACAGTCAATGACGAGTTTATTTCTCAGTTCAGGATGTCCTGTGGATAAAGGCTGATTTCCAGAGCAAAAGAGTTGAGTTGCATGTTTCACATGACACTCAAGGGGTTAATTATTAGGCAGGTAGTGTGCCTTTCATTTCCAGGAAAAAACAATCATCTCCCCTCAACAGTCCATGGGGATAATGAAAGGCAGACAAAAGATCTGATCTTCATTTCACTGTTGATGAAGTGAATATCCTGAATGGATATTCTATAGCAGTCTAATGAGAGCACAGCTCACAGCGGAAATTTGAAATATTCTGAGTCCCTAGAGAAAAGGAGATTCAAACCTGCTTTTGTTTCGTTCCTTACTTCCAAGAGCTTTGATACCCTTTCTCCAAGGCTCTCCCCTACCACTCCTTTCTGATTGTGCATATAACTCAGTGCATAGTAGCAATTCCAGCCAAGCAGTTATTCTAGCCCCAAACAAGCATCAGAATTTGGCTTCTGTCCAGGAACAGGGTCAGTGAAAATATTTCCATTCGGGCTCTTTATCCTCTTGCCACCTCAGAGAAATGGCCTTGACACAACCCAAGGCCCAGACCACAGGAGATGCAGCACACAGACCCAAGTAGCTCATTCCTTAACTCACTCCAATCTGAAAACCATACCTCACCCACACTTCAGAATCAAACGTGGGACACAGCTCTAACAGAAGTAAAGCCTGTAGCCCAAGGAAACACCACCATCCAGTTTTTACTGAAATCCTTTATCGGCTAAGGTCGAGTTTCTTTTAGGTTTACACAAATGTCTTTCAAATCCTACAGCCCATGAACCTATGCAACGATTATGACTGATCTATTCCATAAGTAAATGAAGCTTTCTGACCTTCAAAACTGTCAATCCAAAAACTGTCATCAAAAGGTTTTTAAAAACCCCCAAAGTATATCTGAAAGGCAAAGCAATGCTTATTATCTCAGATTTCTCGACACTTCCCTTGGCGAAAATTCTCCCCTCTCATCACCCTTACCACTCCCCTTTTCAAGTGCAAAACCCAAAGGCTAGCTCCTATCAAATCCAAGTCTATGTTGCCATTGTCAATCAGTCATGTCCAACTCTTCGTGACCTCATGGACTGCAGCACACCAGGCCTCCCTCTGCCTCACCTGAACTCTCCTGAAGTTTGCCCAAGATCTATAAGTGGGGGGAGCGAGACCACACATATTTATTGTTTAAAGCAGAACAGCACAAAAATTTTCTTCCATAAATGAAGTCATAGGAAAAGAAAGAAAACTTGAAACCAACAATATAGCCCTCCCACTCAACCAAGATTTTTGTGAAAAGTCCATGATTTATAAGCAGTACATACATATCCCTGGTTCTCATCTACTGCCAGAGAAGCAAAAGGTATTTGAAGCTTCCTTAAGATATGATACCTACTGGCCAGAGAGAAGAATTAACTATGAATAGCCAATAAATATTATTTTATGAACCTTAGGGCCCCAGGGCGACTTTATTTTACCAATGAACTAGCTTTTTAAACAGGATGGATGAGTACATGAGCACATCAGAGATGCCATCCTATGGCCGTTAACAGTCTGTGCATCTTTCTCGGAGACACCAGGTAGGAAAATAAACTGCAACCTGTAAGATGAAGCTATAAATGATGAAAATTAGTTTCATGTGTCACAATGAACTATGCCCTGTTATATCCCACCCCTGAAGACCAATAGCATCTTCTGTCTCTCTTTCTCTCTCTCTCACCTTCCTCTCTGAATATCTTTTCTCTGTGTCTCCGTCTGTGGAGGAAGAAGGCCGGAGCAATGGGAAGAATTCTTTCTCCTCTGTCTCCTTTAACCTGGTCTCTTTTCCCCTGTTTCTCTCCCTCCAGTATCTCTCCTCTCCCTGTCTCACTTTGGTATTTCCACTTGGGTTTTCTTGTTTTGCGGGGAGTAGCACTGATTTTACACTCCAGGAAATGAGAAGATACAGCTGGGCAAGGAGCTCCCTGGGACTGAATCACTATTGTTCCCAGCGGTTTTATCTGTCTTCTTTACAAGTCTCCTTGCTGCCCACAAAAGTGCCAAGCTCCTGATAAATGGGACAGCGAGGTGTCACATTTTTCCACTCTAAATGCAGAGTAAACTCTCACAACCTTGCTTCACTGAAAAATGAAACTATAACTACATGCAGGAGGGTCCTTAAAGAATTCCTTTCTAGGTTCAGCCCCAGAGTAGCTTCCACATGGCTAAACAAGAGCTTCAGAGGAAAAATATTTATTCTTATTAAATGATGTCCCACAAGACAACTTTGTTTCTACAGCTACCTGTTCCAGGAATCCTAGTTATATCACTGACATTAGAACCCACACCTGTAATAAGGAGTATCTTGAGGGGGAAAGATGAGCAGCCCTTCCCAATAAGCTCTGGATCCTCCAGACCTTTCCTTTCCATCCCCACTGGCTGGCACATTTTAAACAATAAATGTGTATTGGTGATGATGAAGCCTATATTTTATGGCCTCAAGTCCTGCCAAGACTGGAGTCCTGATCCATCCTTTATCCTCCCAGAATTTTATTAGTTCTTGAAAATAATACAAGTTTTCTTGCAGGTTTCAATAAGCCACCACTATCCAGAATAAGAGCCTCCCCTTACAACTATATTATTTCACACCTGTAGTTCCTATTGCTCCAAACCAGGGTCTGGCAAACTATGACTCAAGGGCTTTATCCACCCTAGCACATATTTTTTAAATTTCAGTGGTCATCATGCCTATTTGCTCATGTATTGTCTGTAGCTGCTTTTGCAGTGCAATGGCAGGGTTGAGTAGTTGCCAGAGACTATTTGAAGCTTCACTGAAACAATCAGATATACCTGCTCTAATCAACAGAACATCTGATGATTACACCAAAAATTGTACCATGAAAAGATGCTAAATGATTTACACAAATTATCTCATTTAATTGTCACAACCACCTTATAAGTTATAAGCACTTTCATTACCATTGTTTTAAGAAAGAAACCACATACATCATATACCTATATCAAATCACCATGATATACACTTGAAATATCCTTTGATTTTATATGTCAATATAATTATACCTGAATAAAGTTGAAGTAAACAAACTGGCTATCTTATAAGAGGAGCCAGAGTCAAACCTAAAAAGATTGGCTACAGAGTCCACACTAGTCACCACTTTTCCAAACTGTCTCTAGATTTGAGGATGCTAATGCTCTGGTAAGCAAGAGACTGGACCTCAGGAGGACATAGTGCAAAACAAAACAAAGAATGTTTGTTTTAATGAAGAAAGTAGGACCAAAGAATGAGAAAGTATTTGTGTTCATCAAGACAAGAGTAGAAACAGCAAACTACAAACTCTTAACCACTTCAAACTTTAAACCACTTTCATAGATTTCCAGCATGAAATCCAGGAAAGAAAGAACAACTAGCTAGGCACTGAATAAATGTGTGATGAATGGATGGGTGGATGGATGGATGGATGGATGGATGGATGGATGGATGGATGAATGGATGGATGGAAGAAAACCAACTGATCTCACAGAGTCAAAGGGAGAACTGAATGTCTAAGAACTGAGAAAAGTACCACAATAAATTAAAAAACCAACCTCAACAGGAGAATTTAGACATTTTCTCAGCAGACCATTATCATCCACATGACAGCCCAAGAAACATTAAGTTTCTAGGTACTTCCATGCCAGATTTCAAATTCCAAGGAGACAAAAACCTTACTAAGTCACCCTGACTTGGGTATACACCTCTACTAGAGGGTGGTTCTCATCCCTGGTTGCACTTTAGAATCACCTGGGGAGCTTTTTGAGCATTCAAATTCCTGAGCATCACCTAAGATCAACTGAAACTGACTCTTTGGGGGTGAAGACTTGGTGAACTCAAGATTCTGTTCAGTGATTACGAGGCTGGCAATCATCTTACAAGACCAGCTGGAAACAGAGCAGAGAGAATCTCAGAGCTCAAGCCTCCCACGCCTGCTCCCCAACCTGACTCTGAGGTAGGAATGATAAAAACCTCATTATTTCTTGTTGTTGTTGTTAAGTCACTCAGTCGTGTCTGACTCTCTGCAACCCCATGAACTGTAGCCTGCAACCCCCAGCTGTAGCCTGCCTGCTTCTCTGTCCATGGGATTTCCCAGGCAAGAATATTGGAGTGGGTTGTCATTTCCTTCTCCAGGGGATCTTCCCAACCCAAGGATCAAAACTAGGTCTCCTGTTTGTCAGGCAGATTCTTTACCACTGAGCCACCAGTGTTATTTTTTAATTATTCTTTAAGCTAACTTACCTTAGAGCTTTTCTTATCTGCAAAGTGTAACACCCTAACCAACAGAATCCTCATCCCCAAGAAGGAAGCACTCCAACTAATCTGCATCATCTCAATGAAATCAGATCCAGTTAGTTAATCAACACACCCCAAGGGCCACTCTGTACCCAGAACTGTTCTGAATGCTTTAGAGGATATTAATAATTGTTAAATTCCCTGTATCCTTAAGAAACTCTTTTAAAATAGTAATTGTAAAACTCTGGCCTATGGAATCTAAAAGAAACAGAGTAAGAGTGATTTAAACCAAGCATGCTGGTAATATTTCCTTTTTTGTCTGGTTTATCTATTTTTTTTAATGCATTTTAAAGCAAGGATATAACAACTGTATTGGGGGAATTTTTAAGAATGGTTATCTTGTGTATTAGCATAGATTTTGACCTCTATGGGAAGAAAACAAGTAACGTTTCTAGGACTATTCGCTGGGCTGTATAAAGGACAATCAAAGGACTCTTACAAGATTATCTACAGCTGCAAAATCATGATTTCTGAAGCAAATCAAACTCTCCATGCAAAATCCCATCTCCTCAGTGCAACCTTGCGAGGAAGCAAAAGGAACGAAGCACAGATTTCAAAGAGGAGCTTCTTACTGAACTCATTCAAACCTCCAGTGGCCACTTGCTTCTGAGTAAACCACCTGATCTTTGGGAAGAGAAATAAATCTTCTCCTTGGTGGTTCAACTGTTAGTTCCGTGGAGAGTGCTTCCAAGATGGAAAAAGGCAGAAATTTAAATAATGAAGAGAACAAGCAACTGCAGCTTCTTCCCCTTCTAGCACTAGGGAATTCAATTACTCGATTTCCAACCTTCCTGACTCTCAAGCAGCCACATGGGGCACACCAAGACTGCAACCATTTAGGGCCCATCTCTCACTATGGAGAGCTTGTACTGCCTCCCTAATGAGATCCGTCTTATATTTTATGGTGCAGTTGAACAGGGAGCTTTCGACATTGGAACCTGAGTTTATCACTGTGAGGATAATTGAAGAAGCCAGTCCAACATGTTAAGTGACCCTGTAAAAAGGGGCAAATCTGATAAAATTTGTAAACTAAGAAGGCAAATGAGTTTGGCTGGTGATGCTGGTGGTGATGATGAGTTGAAATTAAAATGTAATGCAGACTAATTTTTCTTTGGAATTCCGAAGTGGTTTTCTTTTTCACTCCTGTTTCTCAAAACTATTTCAGAGACTAGCAGTGGTTAGCACTAGGTAGTACATATTGTGGAATATTCATTTTGGTTGCAAAACAGATTCTTTCAAACTCCAAGAGCAACTGTTTGAATCAACCAAACAAAGAAACACAGTTTTGTAAATAGGAATGGCATCTTTATAAAATATGGTTCTCCTAAAATAAGAATGTTAGCACTGTTATTTTAACAGATTTCTCAGAAAGACAAGTACCTGGTCAACTCCCTAGCATCCCGCATGGAAAGACCCTATAAAGGGTGAGCAGATATTTGTTCAGCAAAGTAGAGAACTATTTGTTGAAAATCTTTTTGTGTTTATAGCTGTATGGGCCATGCCTTAACACATTTTTTGTATTAACTAGCACAAGAGGATTTCTGCAGCTTGGAAACCAGGGATAAAATTAATATATTGGCTGATACCCACAACAGCCTCTCAGGTGTCATCATTGAGAATTATTATTTTCAGTAGTTCATGGCTCATTTCTTTAAAATTAAAATTAGTGTTGTGGCACCCAAGGATAATTTTCCAGCTGTCTCTACAGAGAATAATATAAGCTTGGTGAGTTTAATGAATGGTGGTTTACTGCCAGCCAGTGTCAATGCCGTGGATGCGTTTGTATTTAATAGGAACTAGAATCATCGTCTTACCACTGTGTCTTCATTAATATGAAATCCTTATATAGCCAGGTTAGCTGATAAATTATGCCCAGCATCTCAATTACCTTATCAAAGAAAATGATTCCTAATGACCAAGGAGGGGATACAGGAGTGCAGAGAGAAATCATGGCCAAATTAGTTAGGATGAAACTGAACCCTCTGCAGATTGGCAGATCAGCTCTGAACTAGTTAGTAGGAAGTGTGCAGCCTGTATGAGCAAGAAGATGTGGAGGTGACATGACTAAACAGGCAACAGAACATGAAAGTGGGATTAAGAGAGGTGACAGACCCTGCAACTTCTCCAAACAAGCAACCAGGAAGATCTCACGCAGACATTTATGTCAGGTTTCCAAACACACACAACCAAGCATGAACATAATCCTGAGGTCCAGAACTGTTTAGGGACTTTGCAGAGACCCCATGGGTGAGACCCACATTGGTGCTATGCCTGGGTGTACCAGCCATGGGCCCCTTTGCTCCTAAAGTTTTTCCCAGCCTTCCCCTGCTCTACTATGCTGCAGAGGGACCTGCCCGTGTGTCAGGCTGCTTCTCATCCTCTCTCATCAACTGGCTTCCAACTGGATTTGACCAACAGGAGCACTAAAAGGAGACTGGGAGGCAGGAGAAAGGGAGAAGTCAGAGCAGTTCCCCCACTCCTTCCCTGTCTGTCTTAATTAGCATCTCCAGCCGAAGTTCTGATTTTTCCTTGATCCCAGCTCACACTGGACATCCAGCTATGGGTGAGCCCAACCCATGGGCTCCAATACCATCACCTTCTCTCTTTGTTTCTCCACATAAGGATAGGGGAGCTTCTGGTTGTTTCTAACCCCTTGAATATCCCTTGACCACCCATCTCTCCCTTGACCGATAATAACAAATACCTTGTATTAAAATCATTTAATTTAAATGCACAGAATGGTTTCTATTTTCTTTGTTGGACTTCAAGTGATGCAGGAAGTAAGAGCTGGAAAGGCCACAAATGTAAGGCCTCAGGAATCTATATGAGAGAATCATTCATTCTTACCAATGAATTGGGTTGAGAGGAGGTAACTCATTATGGAGAAGTGCCTGGAGAGCCAGGTGCCCAGGCATGAATTCATTGCATTATTCTCCATCCAGAAACCTAGGAATTCAAGGAAACTAGGAGCAATAGCCTTCCCAGGCAGGCCCTTGGGGGAGAAATCAGCTCTAAAATCAAAGCCCTCAAGCTTTCCTTTCCCTCCAGAGAAGACTTGAGAAAACAGTCGAGAGAGCTTCTCTATTCAGAGAAAACTATGCAGGGAGCTGAACCTCTTCTCGCTATTCAAACGGTAGAGTTAGAAACATCATCAGGATTTCCACAGACTCTGAAGAAAGCACAGATTTCCAGCAACAGGGTGGATCCTTAAGCCAAGCAGCAAAAATTTATTTGAAAAAAATACTAATTAAAATTAGCACTTCTGTCTTCAAAATCAAACAAGTGGACAAGTCTGGGTTGGGAGTGCCTCCAGACCAAAGGCCATATGCCGCCATCTTTACAAGACGCAGAAAATGTTTATGAAGGAACACTCCCCAGTTTCTTCCCCAGATGAACCCCATAAACCACCAGATCCCCAAGAACTGAAATAATTCCATCATCCCCACAGAAGAATGGAGCCAATGGAATGGGATCAAGACTGCACAACCTGTCAGTGGAAGAACAGAGACAAATAATAAGGTTTAAATATAAGCAAAAGTCCCTGAATTAACAGTGAGTCTGCTGGCTCATGGCTGCCTCCCAGGAATCATTACTATATTGCTTTTCATAATCTCCTTAAAGTGAAATTAAAAGTCACCACTGCTCTTCATCCCCCTGCCTATTTGCTCAATGTAATGAAATCATCCTTCCTTATGCTGCAAATGAGCTCCCTACTTCAAACATCCCTTAGACACTCATGGCATTTCCTTGAAGAAAGTCCTCCTCCAGCTACCCTTAATTAAACCAAGGTGACAGGAGAAGCTTCTATCACCGCCCGTGTCAGCCTGTGTAGCAGTACATTGCTTCATTCCCTTCTCCTGGGCTTCCCATTTAGGTTTTAACCACCCACACCAGCTGCAAGCCAGCTTGGCCCATAAGGAAATGGTTCATACCTACACTCAGGGAAGCTTTCCTGTGGTGCGTGGTGCTTTTTTATTTTTAATATATTTTACTGAAGTATAGTTGACCTACAGTGTTGTGTTAATTTCTGCTATACAGTAAAATTACCGTATACACATTCTGTTTTCATATTCTTTTTCATTATAGTTTATCACAGGATACTGAATACAATTCCCCGTGCTTAGGACCTTGCTGCTTTTCCATTCTATATATCATAATTTGCATCTACTAACTCCAAGCTCCCAGGCCACCTTCCCCCCAGCTGCCTCCCTTTTGGCAACCACGAGTCTGTTTCTTTGTCTATCCCATGGTGTTTTGAAGAATGCTATGCCTCTGGGGTACCCAGCTGGGGAGCCAACTTCGAGCTCTGAAAGGAGGGATAAGGGAGATGAGCCGATCTCTCCACAAAAGCTTGTACCCCTTGCCAACAGCTGTTGGCCTGGAAGCCTCCAAGGCTTGGAACCAGGCCATTTCTGCCCACAAGCGTCTCACCAGATGAACACAGGAACCTGACCTTTAGGCCCAGTATAATAATGCTCCAGCAACAACTGCATCAATGTCACTTCAACCTTGAATGATTTTCCATTTTAAGAAATTTTGAGAATATTCAAAGGTAGAGCAATACCTCCTGAAATTAAGCCATTTAAAAGAAATATATAGTAAAATTCAAGACTCTTCATAGGCAGCCAAGGTAACTAGAGTATGTGACCTTAAAGATTCTAGAGAGGTTGCTGTCAAGCCCCTACCCTCTTCTAAGAAGCAGCATAGATTAGCAGCCAAAAAAACAGACTTCAGGGTCAGAGGATCTAAATTGGACTCCAAGTAGAACAGTAAGAACTTTTGTATTCTATTACAAGTTAATCACTATAGGAATGTTACCTATAAGCTTAAATTATACATAATGGTCCACTTCTGGAAACCCTGCCTCCCAGATAATGATCAGTAAGCTAAAACACTTTTGTTTCGCTCACAGGAAGCATCCTGACCAGGCCTGCCTGTGAATGACTGCAGAAAGGAAGAAAATAACACATTTCCTCTGAAGCGTGACTGGAACCAGGAAACATTTGACTTGACTCCCTCCCCTTCTAGTATAAAAGAAGCCTGAATTCTAACTCAGGTAAGATGGTCCTTTGGGACACAAGTCCACCATCTTCTCCATCTGCTGGCTTTCCAAATACAGTCTCCATTCCTTCCCCTAATAACCTATCACTCGATTTATTGGCCTGTTGTACAGTAAGTAATACAAACTTAGACTTGGTAACACAAGTTTCACTACATGCTAGGTGACTAGAACAAGCTTCTTCTCTCTATTTTTATTTTCTGATCTGTAAAATGGAAATGGTCATTATAAAAGTACCCACCTCAAGGTAATTATGAGGATTGAATGGGTTGCATGCATGATAAGTTGCTTCAGTCATGTCCAACCCTTTACAACCTGGTGGACTGTAGCCCACCAGGCTCTTCTGTCCATGGGATTCTCCAGGCAAGAATACTGGAGTGGGTTGTTGTGCCTTCCGCCAGGGGATCTTGTCAAGAATACTTTTTAATAAATCCCAGTGAGTGGTGTTTGCCATTCATTATTGACCTATTCATTCAACAAGTATTTACTATTCTCCCTGACTCCTTATGATTATACACTGGAGGTAACGAACGGATTCAAGGGATTAGATCTGGTAGTCAGAATGCCTAAAGAACTATGGACAGAGGTTCATAACACTGTACAGAAGACAGTGACCAAAACCATCCCCAAGAAAAAGAAGCACAAGAAGGCAAAAATGGTTGTCTGAGGAGGCCTTACAAATAGCTGAGAAAAGAAGAGATGTGAAAGGCAAGGGAGAAAGGGAAAGATATATCCAACTGAATGCAGAGTTCCAGAGAATAGCAAGGAGAGATAAGAAGGCCTTCTTAAATGAACTATGCAAAGAAATAGATAAAAACAATAGAGTGAGAAAGACTATAGATCTCTTCAAGAAAATTGGAGATATCAAGGGAACATGTCATGTAAGGATGGGCATGATAAAGGACAGAAACAGTAAGGACCTAGCAGAAAAAGAAGAGATTGAGATGAGATGGTAAGAATACACAGAAGAACTATACAAAAAAGACCTTCATGACCCAGCTAACCATGATGGTGTGGTCACCCACCTAGAGCCAGACATCCCAGAGTGTGAAGTCAAGTGGATCTTAGGAAGCATTAATATGAATAAGGCTAATGGAGGTCATGGAATTCCAGTTGAGGTATTTAAAATCCTAAGACCTGATGCTGTTAAAGTGCCACACTCAATACATCAGCAAATTTGGAAAACTCAGCAGCAGCCACAGGACTGGAAAAGGTCAGTTTTCATTCCAATTGCAAAGAAGGGCAGTGTAAAAGAATATTCAAACTACTGCACAATTGCACTCATTTCACATGCTAGCAAGGTTATGTTCAAAATCCTTCAAGCTAGGCTTCAGCAGCATGTGAACCAAGAATTTCCAGACATACAAGCTGAGTTTCGAAGAGGCAGAGGAATCAGAGATCAAATTGCCAACATTTGCTGGATCATGGAAAAAGCAAGGGAGTTCTAGAAAAACATCTACTTTTGCTTCACTGATTATCTAAAGCCTTTGACGATGTGGATCACAACAAACTGAGAGATTCTTAAAGAGATGGGAGTATCAGATCACCCTAACTGTCTCCTGAGAAATCTGTATGCAGGTCAAGAAACAACAGTTAGAACTGGACATGAAACTGGTTGAAAATTAGGAAAGGAGTACGTCACCTTGTATATTGTCACCTTGCTTATTTAACTTCTATGCAGAGTACATCATATGAAATGCCACTCTGGATGAATCATAAGCTGGAATCAAGATTGCTGGGAGAAATATCAACATCCTCAGATAAGCAGTGATACTACTTTGATGGCAGGAAGTGAAGAGAAGTTGAAGAACCTCTTAAAGAAGGTAAAAGAGGAAAGTAGAAAATGCTGGCCTGAAACAAAGCATTCAAAAAACTAAGATCATGGCTTCTGGTTCTATCACTTCATGGCAAATAGAAGGGGGAAAAAAATGGAAGCAATGACAGATTTTGTTTTCTTGAGCTCCCAAATCACTGCAGATGGTGAATACAGCCATGAAATTAAAAGACACTTGCTCCTTGGAAGGAAAGCCATGACAAACATAGACAGCAGAGGCATCACCTTGCTGACAAAGGTCCGTCTAGTCAAAACTGTGGTTTTTCCAATAGTCATATATGGATATGAGAGTTGGATGAAAAAAAGAAGGATGAGTGCCAAATAGATGATGCTTTGGAACTGTGTGGTGTTGGAGAAGGCTCTCAAGAGTCCCTTGGACAGCAAGGAGATCAAATCAGTCAATCCTAAAGGAAATCAGTCCTGAAAATTCATTGAAAGGACTAATGCTGAAGTTGAAGCTACAATACTTTGGCCACCTGATATGAAGAGCTGACTCATTGGAAAAGACTCTGATGCTGAGAAAGATTGAAGACAGGAGAAGAAGTCAGTGGTAGAAAATGAGATGGTTAGATAGCATCACTGACTCAATGGACATAAGTCTGAGCAAACTCCGAAGAAAGTGAAAGACAGGAGCCCGCTGGGCTGCAGTCCATGGGTCAAAAAGAGTGAGACATGACTTAAGGACTGCACAAGAACAACAGCTGACTCCTGCTTGTAGCTGCTAACAAAGACCCAGATACTATGTTACAGAAACAAAACTCAGTCCCTGAGTCCTTGTTCCCCATGAGAGTCCCATAACCGCAAAGAACAAAGTCCATAATATTCGCTCTTAGAGAGCAGAAGCCCACAGAAATGTGGTGGCAACCACAGCACTGAAACCATCCCACCAGGGAAAATATGTATAGTTATCAACATGCTCATTCCTTGGAGCCTTTTCCAAATGTAAGTTGCAAGAGCAGAACTGGTCAGTACATCAGTTGCACTTTCCCCTCCTGCTCTCTCTAGAGAGTCTGACAGCAGGACTCCAGGGGCAGTCGGGAGCCCAATGTTACCTGCAGCTTTGCAGATCTGCCCTGGCTGCCCTGCCTCATGGAGGGACTCATCCATCCAGAGCTGCAGGTGCAGGCTGGCTTTCCATGGCTCCTGCCTTTTACAGGACACAGCATCCTGGAGAGCAAGCAGCTGCAGGAGAAGTCACAGCTGGTCACAGGGTGACACATGCTAGACCACTTCTCTTCCCTGTCCCTGCACCTCTGGGAGAATGGCTGATGTTTCTGAGGTTGTCTCTCTCCAGAAGCCCCTCAGAGGTTCTGCCAAGCTGGGGTTGCCAAAAGCTAGATGCCTCCTCTGTCCGGAATCTAAATGAGGAGCAATATAGGCCAGGCTAAAAACTGCATCATGATAAAAGGAAAATGCCCCATGAACAGCCCAGAGATAAGGAGACCTGGTCACTATGTGTGAACATCTTAAGGGATAAACAGGTAAAGAAAAAAGCATCCTTCAGAGAAGTAGTCAAGGAAAATAAACCTCCCCGCTACACTTGTAATAGGAATCAGCAGAACCGTGGATTGAACATCTTGGGTCAGAATTCTAATTCTGAAACATTCTAGCTCTGTGACTTCAAGCAGCTTTTAACCTCTCCTTGTGTCTCATTTTCCCCACATGTCAGTTGGGGCGCTAAGGCCTGCCCCCGGGGGATGCTGTGAATGTGACCTGGTGTGGAGGTGTAACTGGGGGCTCAGAAATGGGGTCCCCCCTGCCTCCAAGCCTCAGTGCCCCCTTCACTCCCACAGCTTTAGTTCTCCTCCCTTCTTTCCAGCAAACCTGCACCACAATTCTTTTCAACATCTGTTCTGCTCCTTGGTTTTCTCCACAGCTTCACCTAAACATGGATTTGCTCATCTGTGTTTCCTCAAAAAGTTCCAAGAAGCCTGCTGGCCACATAAAGCCCAAGCCACTCCTGGCATCACACTCTAACATCTGAATCACTTCCCCAGAGCTGTTTCTCAAACACCCAATCAGTGCACTATAGCTCATTGTTGTTGTTGAATTGCTATGTCTGACTCTTTGCCACCCCATGGACTGCAGCACACCAGGCTCCTCTGTCCTCCGCTATAAAAAATAACTAATTTTGACAAATATGTCCCTAAAGTTCTTGTCCATTGATAGAATGCCCTTTATCCTAAATAACACAAACAATCCACTTTGCTGCAACTGTGCAGTCAGTGCTTGCATTCACCTGAGAATCACTAGCTGTCATTCCTGCATGTGGCTCAAAACTTGACGTGTCATCAGCGGCTGTGTGTTCCAACAGCACCCTCCAATTCACAAGGAGACCCCAAGCAGGTCACTTTGCCTCAGGTCACTTAAAAATGTCTTCAACCCTAAAATGAGGAATCTTGATATATATATAAATAACTTCCTGGGATTTATTGAGAAGTCATTTGTCTTAATTTTTTATAGCTTTAATTTTATCAATATAAATATACATCAAAAAATGCACTTCACAACTGTACAGTAACAGTTAAAAACATAAGGATATTTTTCAGGAAGAACAGCTTTAATATAAACATCTTTAGGGGGTTATACATTTTAATCACAATCACATGATAAATATTTGATTTGCATTCATTAGATAAATGGGAATAAAAGTTATAATCCCAGGAAAGACATTTAGTGATTCTAAATGCTGAACATTTGAATAATAGTGCTAAGGGATTGAAATGGGAGTGAAATGTACCCAAGAGGAAAATTCAGAGACTTCAAAACAGCTTTTTGGAAAAATAAATAAATAATAGAATGAAAAAAAGCACTGCAGCTCAAAAGATGGGGGAGGGGCAGAGATTTTAAAAATTAATGAACTGAGGTCTTTTCTCCAGAAACATCATTTCTGTATCATTTAATCAGACTTGAGCTTTCTTAAATTGCCTTTGAAACAAGTTAATAAACAATACATGCCTGCCCTAGTATGCATTTCTTACAAGTTAATGTACTCTGAGATTCGTCCTTCAGTAAATACTGGAGAAACACCAGTGATCTCTATAGGCTTTATTTGAGGTAAACAGTGAAGGGTAACGGCTTTCTCAAAGGCTTTGGAAGCCATGGGAAAAGACCACCTGCTCAAAAATATCATTCTATCTAACTACTGCAGGCAGAAATATCCACTACCAGGGTCAAAATCACTGATGGCAATTAATCCCTTGTCTCCAAAGGACTGTTAAAAATAAACATGGGGCAACAGCATGAGTTCCTCTTTCATGGCTGAATAATATTTCATTACACACACACATACACACATAACATACTCATGATGTACTCATCCACTGATAAACATTAAAATAGCTTCCATATCTTGACTATTGTGAATAATGCAAGAATAAACCTGGGGGTGCACATATCTCAGTATCTCATTGAAATACTGATTTCACTTCCTTTGGATACATATCCAGAAGTAAATTTGCTGAATCATATGGTAAATCTACTATTACTTTTTGAGGTACCTCCATATCATTTCCCATAATGGCTGAACCAACAAGGACAAAGCTGGAGGACACTATGCTAAGGGTAATAAGCCAGACACAGAAAGACAAATACTGTATAATCTCATTTATATGTAAAATCTGAAAAAGTTGAACCCATAGAACCAGACAATGGTGATTACCAGGGACTGAGGGATGGAGGAAATGAGAAGATATTGGTAAAAGGCTATGAATCTTCAGGGATCTAATGTATAGCATAATGACTATAGTTAATAACACTACTATAAAACTGGAATTTGCTAAGCAAGTAAATCTTAAGTGTTTTCACTACCAAAAAAATTGGTAAGCAGGTAATAGGTAAGTTACTTTGATTGTAGCAATCACTTCCAAATGTATACATATATTAAATCATCACATTGTATACCTTTTAAAAAATAAGTAAATAAATAAAATCTGAAAATAATAATAATAAAAGAGACATGTGGACTATGACAGGCGATAGATTAATCCATTCAGTTCAGTTCAGTTCAGTCGCTCAGTCATGTCCGACTCTTTGTGACCCCATGTATCACAACACACCAGGCCTCCCTATTCTATCACCAACTCCCAGAGTTTACTCAAACTCATGTCCATCGAGTCAGTGATGCCATCTAGCCATCTCATCCTCTGCCATCCCCTTCTCCTCCTGCCCCCAATCCCTCCCAGCATCAGGGTCTTTTCCAATGAGTCAACTCTTCGCATGAAGTGGCCAAAGTATTGGAGTTTCAGCTTCAGCATCAGTCCTTCCAATGAACACCCAGGACTGATCTCCTTTAGGATGGACTGGTTAGATCTCCTTGCAGTCCAAGGGACTCTTAAGAGTCTTCTCCAACACCACAGTTTAAAAGCATCAATTCTTCAGTTCTCAGCCTTCTTCACAGTACCATCAGTACCCATCAATGTGGGCTTCCCATGTGATTCAGTGGTAAAGAATCTACCTGCCAATGCAGGAGACACAGGTTTGATCCCTGGGTCAGGAAGATCCCCTGCAGAAGGAAATGACAACCCACCCCAGTATTCTTGTCTGGGAAATCCCATGGACAGAAGAGCCTGGAGGCCTACAGTCCATTGGGTCACAAAGAGTCAGACACAACTGAGCAACTGAGCATACAGACATGCACTCATCAATGTACTAAGAGGAATCAGAATTTCTAGAAGACAAGTGTTGAACCAAAATATTTTGACAGAAAGGGAGGACTGAGTTAAAGAGGAAAGACTGAGATGACATTTCAGAGGGCAGAGAGGTTGGTGAGGGTTAGAGTTAGGGTTAAAATTGGAGAGGGAAAAAAAAAGAGGGAATAGAGATATCTTCAAAGTATCCTCATCTATTTTTCAATTCTACCTAAGGTGGTAATACTTCCCCACCAGGGACTCAGGTATGTCTTAATGTAGCATATTGAGATGAGCTGCTAAGGGGATAATTTTTTATTTTTAATCACAGAGTTACTTCTCAAAGGCCACTGAGAATCAAGCTCCTTGGTTTTCAAGTCTACAGAAATCTACCTCTCACAACAGTTTAGACCTAGGTGGAATTCTTTAACTCATTGTGATAGCCTTAAAATAAAACTGAGATCAAAATCATTAGCAATGTGCAAGCTGAAGAAAATCTCACCTGCTTGCCCACACTTTGATTCCCAGGTGCTGTGTAAACACCTTCACACTACTGATGCTCAACATACTACTCCAAAAAAAAAGGCTTAAATTTCCAGAGAAATAAGTAATTATTCTGCAACTTGAGAATGGAGTTTATTTTTGTCAAAACTTTTGTAGGTTGTGACCTTTTCCATTTCTAAAATAACAGAAAATACAGAGGGAACTGAGGTTTGAAAATTGAGAGACTAGATCACTGTGGAGCTTGTTACGACTCTAAGCCAAGTTAAATGTTGGCTAGAAAAGTGCCCAAAACACCCAAACAAGGTGAAAGGGAGGGTCAGAGATTTTCCAAAGGGGAATAGTGGTGAGAAAACTCACTGCCTATTTGCTGGAGAGTTCCCCTCAGATACAGAGCCACTGATTGAAATTTCATTGCCTGGCAATTTCACATTCTCCTATATTAAGCAGGCACCAAACCATCCCAAACCAAGTGCTAAGATACGTGAAATGTTCTAACAATTTTAGATTGCTCTCCTCCACTCATGAAACGACTCCCAATCAATTTCCTATTCCAGGACATATTAATATGGCAGGAATTTTGTTAAAATTCAATCACTGTGAATCAGGCATGGTAATTTAAAACTACTGCAGACTAATGTTTGGTTGAGAACAGTATTCTAATTGAAAAAAATGATAGAAAAGTTAGTCTAGTTCAAGGCTCCAAGACATATTGAAAGAAACCATGGCTACAAAGCATTACCCAATCACATATTCTTGTCCTCTGTGTCCACTTGTTAAGAGAGCAGGACCTACCCCTGGCTTTCTTCATGGGACATTAGCCAATCTGGAGGAGATGTTGCTGAGAGTAAGCTATGCTGAAATAGGGTATCTTGGGGGCAGGGATGGACTGCCTAGAAATCCAACGATTGGTATGCAAAGGAAAGACTGAAGTCAAGGAGAGAGCTGAAAAGGCCAAGCTTGGGAAGCAGTCCTAAACCTTGGCAAGAAGACAGAGGCAAGGACCAAATCAGGAAGACAAATGTCTCAACAAAAACCAGCAGTGATGAAAGCATGTCAACAAATAAAGTTTGAGATGGGCCAGAGGGAATGATTATAACGAAGCTCAGGAACCACAGAGGTGCTGTTTGCATATGGCCCAACCACATGGTGAGAAGGTGGGTTACTGGCTCCTAGGAACCATGCAGGTTGGGTCTCCTCCCCCAGAGAGTGAAAACTGCTCAGTCGTGTCCGACTCTTTGCGGCCCCATGGACTATACACTCCATGGAATTCTCCAGGCCAGAATACTAGAGTAGGTAGCCTTTCCCTTCCCCAGGAGATCTTCCCAACCCAGGGATCGAACCCAGGTCTCCCATTTTGCAGGCAGATTTTTTACAAGCTGAGCTACAAAGGAAGCCCAAGAATACTAGAGTGGGTACCCTATCCCTTCTCCAGAGAACATTCCCAACGCAGGAATTCAACCGGGGTCTCCTGCACTGCAGGCAGATTCTTTACCAACTGCGCTATCAGGGAGGCTCCCCCAGAGGCTTAGACAAACAGATACAGCCCAGGATCCAGCCAGGGTTACACCCTCAGATTGTGTTTGCATGTCTGGTGTGCCAAGGAATGTACAAAACCCCAAGATAAGCATGGCACATAGACTATGAATTGTCCTAAGTGGATAATTCAAGTGCTATTTTTATTTTAAAACAATCCTAGTTATATTATACAGTAGAATTTGAAACTCCCAATAAAAACTGTGGCGCTAATGAAAGGGAGATCTGCATTGGGTTCTGCCCCAAAGCTCCCTGGGGGAACTAATTTTCTCTATCAATAAGGGAGTTTGCCTGTAAGATTGACCAAATGTATGAAAATAGTTGAACCCATTGGGGTCACCTTTTCTCAAAACAGCCAAAACTCAAGTAAATGACCCCTCATATCCTATAGTCTGTGACTTGCCTCCTAACAGATGTACATACCTCTTCAATTTGAATACTAATTTAAAATCTGATTTATATAGCAGGTTCTGGGGCCACAAAGTCTTAGGCTCACGAGGCTTTTTGAAGGACTGTTTGTAAGGACTGTTTGAAGGACTGTCTGCTCTATAAATAGCCCGAGTTTAAATGGCCTGTAGAAGTTGACCAGTGGAATTACCTCAGGGCCAATGCTATTCTTCTGCAACACCACACAGAGCTACCTGGTCATTTGGAATTTACAAAGTGCAATCGCATAAGGATCTATGGCTAACGCTGAGTTAAACTTCCATTTCCACTTGTGGGGTTTCTCAACATGGAAAAGATAGTTAAATAGTTCTTAACATGAAATGGTTAAATAGTTACCTCCTATTTACTCTTCAGCAATACTGTGAGCATTGCTGTGTTCTAGCAATACTGTGGAAGAAAACAACAACATGAAAATTAATTTCCTCAGCTAAACTGAAGAGAAAAAGAAGGTCTTTCCCAGGAATGAAGAGGAGAAGGGTTAAACAAGAACACCACAAATAAACTCCTAAGAAAAAGCCGCCTCTTTCAAATCTTTGAGCTGGCACGTAAAGGAGAGAAAAGATGTGTGGAAAAGCCAGAGTTGGCCAGAAGAAAGCTAACATTTTTTGTTTTCTTTTTTTGGGATATAGTTGACTTACAATACTGTGTTAGTTTCAGGTGTACAACAAAATGATTCAGTTACTTTTTTCTATAGTATTTTCCATTATAGCTTATTGCAAGGTATTGAACATAGTTCCCAGTGCTATACGGTAAAAACCTATCACTTCACTATTTTATGTACAGTAGCTTGTATCCGATCCCTCCCCCTTTCTCTTTCCTCTTTGGTAACTCTATGTTTGTTTTCTATCCCTGTGAATCTGTTTCCATTTTGTATATAGATTCATTTGTACTACTTTTTATATTCTTACATATAAGTGATATCATATAATATTTGTCTTTCTCTGTCCAACCTATCATTACCACATAGTATGATATTCTCTAGGTCATTCATGTTGCTGCAAATGGCAGTGTTTCATTCTTTCCATGACCAAGTAATATTCCACTGTATTGGTATTTATATATTACATCTTATTAGACCAACTATATGTTTATGGATGCTTGGGTTATTTCCACATCTTGGCATAAAAACAGACATAAAGATATCAAAGGAACAAAATAGAGAGCCCAGAAATAAACCACACACCTACGGTCAATTAACCTACAGCAAAAGAGTCAGGATTATACATTGGAGAAAAAATAGTCTCTTCAACAAGTGGTGTTCGGAAAGCTGGACAGTTACATATAAATCAATGAAATTAGAGCACTCCCTCATGCCATATACAAAAATAAACTCAAAATGGTTTAATGATCTAAATAAAAGACATGATACCATAAAACTCCCAGCAGAGAACATAGACAAAACATTCTCTGACCTAAATCTTAGTAATATCTTCTTAGATCAATCTCTTAAGGCAAAAGAAATAAAAGCAAAAATAAATAAAGGGGACCTAATCAAACATAAAAACTTTGCACAGCACAGGAAACCACAACAAAATGAAAAGATAACATACAGAATGGGAAAAAATATTTACAAATGATATGACCCAAAAATGATGACCGTTAACAAATATCATTTGTTAATGGTATTAACAAATGATTAATATCCAAAATATACAAACAGCTCATACACCGCAATATCAAAAAAACACAATTCAGTCAAAAAATAGGCAGAAAGACCTAAATAGACATTTAACCAAAGAAGACATACAGATGGCCAACAAGCACATGAAAAGTTGTTCGACATCACTAATTATTAGAGAAATGCAAATGAAAACCACAATAAGACATCACCTCATACCAGGCAGAATGGCTATCATTAAAAATCTAAAAATACTAAATTCTGGAGACCTGTGGGGAAAAGGTAACCTTTCTACATTATTGGTGGAAATGTACAGCCACTATGGAAAACAGTATGGAGTTTCCTTTCAAAACTAAAAATAGAGCTACCATGTGATCCAATAATCCCAGCCCTGAGCATATGTCCCCAAAGGACGAAAACTCTATTTTTAAAAGATAACATGCACCTCAATTTTCATAGCAGAACTATTAATAATAGAAAGCTAGTTTTTATTCTTGTTCTCTAAGTCAATGAGAGCAGACACCTCAGAAGTCATATACCAAGAGTTAAAGGTGACCAATTCCATCTATTTAGCCCAGAGACCCTTCTGAAATTGAGTTCCAAGCATCCAGTTTGAAGAAATATGAGGCTCCTTATGGCTACTCCCAGCTTTCATGACCTACTGAGGAGGCACATGAAGAGGAATTTTAGTTCAGATATTGCCTGGAGGAAATTGTAGTTACTTCATAGTAACCCCAAGAAGCATACAAGCTCACTCTGAACTAAGGAATTCTGAAGACCTATGCCTTGCCTCAGAAGTTCAAAACTGCTCTAAAGAAACCTCGCAGTAGATCTGTAACCCAGAGTCACCTCCCTGGCGAACCCATCTTCCTTCCCAGATCACCCCTGAAGAACTCAGGTAAGTGCGGAGGTGCTGGGAGCTGTCCTCCACTAGTGGTGCTGAACTATGAGAGCTGAGCTGCCTGCCAAGACACCAAAGCAATATTGAAAGAGATGGGAGATAATGAGGAGTAGCTGCTGTCATCGTCTATAAAGGTTTCCAAAAGGAGCCATGATCAAAAAGTACCACCACCTCTCACCACTGAGCTGCTGTCACTGAGATCAAGTGCCGATCGGTCCTGGCCAATCGAGCAGCACCGTAAGTTGGGATTCCCACAGACGGGGCTATTCCTGGATGTAGCAGTGTCAGGCTAACGAGGAAGGAGCAGAAATTTTTCCCTGAGGGATTTTTGCAGCCCTTCTGCCTGCACCCCAGTGCAATAACACTCTTGCAATATCCAAAAGTAAATGGAATTATACAGCTTTAAATTTATACAATGTTATATGTCATATCTATGTCAATGTTCTTAAGAGAAATGAGAGATCACTGGGCCTTTGATATGTTTAGGGAAGGCCTTCTGATAAATTCACTGAAGCTAAAGGACAATTTTATACTCACTAATTTCATGGAGATGAGAGACCCAAAATGTGGGGCAGCATCTACTGTGTCTTCAATACCCAAGCCTCTGACTCTCTAGGTCCCAGTATGTGACACTGGAAAAGAACATTACAGATAATAAGATGGGGTCAATGGAACATTGCTTTTATAACTGCTTCAAACCTCATCTATAAACTGTGGTTAATAATATCTCCCTCAAAGATTGTTGTGGAAATTAAATCATTTTTAAAGTATGTGAAAAGTCTCTGGCATACTGGCTGGAAGATGCATATTAAGTGGGGGAGAATATATAAGAAAACCAAAAGTCAGGAAATTAATTAATTTTATACACATATAGAGATAGAGATTGCCATGATAACACTTATCACAATAGTAACAATTATAATTATGCATTTGTGTATATCCTTCAAAAAGACAAAATGCATATTTATTCAGATTCCTGTGTCTAGCTACTAAGATTGTTTGAGTGCTCAGTAACTATCTGTTGAATTAATTTTACTCGGATTCCCCACTACTAGCCTTGAAGCATGAAGAATGGAGACTAGCAATGAAATTATTGGAGTGTTCTCTAGTCTTCCTGCCTAGTACCCAGAAACATCAGTGGATTATAGCAGCAGCTATTCCTCCTTATCTCTAATCTCCTTAAACATCTCTCAGCATCTTAGCAGAAAGTCTAACATACTTGGTCCACTACACCCCATTAATGTGCTGTTACCATCTACTTATCATGCTTCCAGGCTAACAGTAGAAAAATACCACATACTTGAAACGTGCTTTCTGCACTGCTCACAGGTCAAACAGCAGGAAAGGGGGAAAAAGAAAACAGGACAAATGAAAAAAGAATTTGTTACATTTTCTGCTCTCATACCTGTGATCACAGATGCTGGACACTTTAGCTACATTTTTTTCTTTTTATTCCTACAAAAAATTCCGGAAGGTTCACTGAAGAAACAGCATCATAACTCTGCTATAAATCTCCATATGTAAGTTTTTAATTTTATTAATGTTTACTAATAAGTTAGTCCAAACTATGGTTAGTAATGTTTACTAATAAATCAGTCCAAAGTCTAGAGTATAGATGACATTTCTTAAAGCAAATAGATTACTAACTTAAAAAAAAAAAATTCTACTAAGCCCTGAAAATTCTACTAAGCCCTGGCTCATGGATGTCCATTTTACAACTCAGCCTACTGCTTCTAAAGAGCCTACTGCTTCTAAAGTGACAACCTCTAGACATTTCTTTTTTTAAATTCTGTTTCCTGTGCATAATTCCAAGTATATGGAGAAGCCTACAGATGTGGCACTAAATGGATTATCCAGACGAGAAAGAGCTTTCTTGCTATATGCATATTTATGATCAAATACATTTGCAGCTTCTAAACCCCAAACTCAACATTGCTAATATACAGGAGGAGTGAGGCAACACAGACCATGTAACACAAAAGCCAGGGCATTGATATGCATGATGAGAATTCACATCAAAAGATGTCACATTTGATCATGGACCCGGACATAGCTTCATAGTAAAGTGTAGGTATTTTGGGTCTTTGATGTAGATAATCAAAGGAAAAAAAAAAAGTCAGTGGTGTTTGATCAGATCTCAGAAGGAAATTAATCATAGCTGTCCCATGAAACAACTTGGGGGAAAACTCATTTTACAGAAACACATAACCTACATTTGATACTAATTTCAGACACTGTTTTAAGTACCTGTACCAAGTTATGACTAAGCCAGTGTAGAAAAGAAAAGTGAAAAACAAGTCCCCACCTCAATGGAAACTGAACAAACATTGAGAAAGAGCTCCACCTACTGGAATCAGTTTCCTTAAAACTGGCTAAAAATAGGAAAACACTCGAATCAGACTGGAGAACCACAAAGGTGCCCCCAAACTTTTCTGAACTAAAACTTCAACAGCATCAGAGGTCAAAGAACAGGTGCTGGTTGACCCTGATGTCAAGTCACACTGAGGTGCAGAAAATTTTCCAGTCAAGTCAAAGGAAACTTTTTAAATTAGTTATCTTCTTTCAACCATTGATCCAGAGAGTTGTATTCTAGCATCCAGAATCCACTTTATATAGAAAAATAGGGCTTTTCACATTATATTTCTAAGCAGTCAAACAGAGATAATAATAGTATTGCCTAACATTTGTGTAAGTCTTTAAATTCACAGAGCTCTTTTATATATATTATCATTAAATAATATCTAATAATAACTGGGAAACTACTGTTTCCATGGTTAATATCCAGCCAGAGCACACCAATGTGACACATTAAAAGCATTCATTTTAACTGGTCAGTACCTAAATGGTACCAGCTTTAGTGGTGGTGGTGGTGGTTTGGTGGTTTAGTCACGAAGCTGTGTCCGACTCTTGTGACCCCATGGACTGTAGCCCACCAGGCCCCTTTGTCTATGGGATTCTCTAGGCAACAATACTGGTACCAGCTTTAGATATTTTTAATATAACTTTTGACTCTATCACACTCAAATAAAACTAAATTGAAAACAGAAATCTGAGTAAATTTCAATCAAGAGATAAATATTTTCTTAAACCTATGCTGCCATTCCATCCTCCCACACAAACCCTAAGTCAATATTTGAGCTGGGGTGGGGAGGAGGGATTATAGCCACCAGTTCTAACCATAGTCTTCCTCGGTCAGAGGGAAATACCTTTCACAGGATTTATACACACTCACACCTTATACACTCACCCCACACACACACTTACACAATACACTCACACACCACACACATACACACACATCTTTTCCCCACTTTTGAGGAAACTTCAATTCCTTCAGTCAACAGACTTTACTGAACAGTACCATGTACCAATTGAGTTCTAGAAATATAAAGAAAATAATGAGGAAACTAAACCTGGATCCCTGCTCAAGCACATGCAAAGTCCTATACAAACTCTACCTGGATTACTTACTATGTTAGTTCAGACTGCTATAAACAGCAAGAGTGTCTTTCTCACAGTTCTGGAGGCTTAGAAGTCCAATCTCAAGCTGCCGACACACCTGGTGTCTGGGTGAGGGCCTGATTCCTGGGTTACTGGTGGCTGTCTTCTTGTTGTATCTTCACATGGTAGAGAACAGAGAGAAAAGGCAAGCTCTCCCACGTCTCTTCTTATGAGGGCACTAATCCCATCCACGAGGGCTCCACCCTCATGACCTAATTACCTCTCAAAGGCCCCACTTCTGAGTACCATCACATTGGGGATTGTATATGGAAGTCAGCATGTGAATTTGGGGGAGACACAAACTTTCATTCCATAACAGTTACCTAAATGCTAAAATGGTAGTAAAAGAAAAAGCAGAAGACCTACCATGACCTAAGAATGGGAAAAGACTTCTTAAACTGCAAAAACACAAACCAAGAATCAAAACACTGACTAATTAGGCTTCATCAAAATTAACTTGTCAGTTCCATAGAGAATACCATGGACAAAATTAATACAGCACTGACAGAACAGGAGGAGATATTCACAAAGCTTTACCTGTTTGAGATTAATATCTAGAATGTCTAAGAAACTCCTAAATCCAAAATAAAAAGACAGCACTCTCAAAGGAAAAACAGGCAAAGGATTACAAAATGCAATTTATGATAAAGGAAATCTTAAAGGCCAAAAGCATAAGAATAGACATTCAAATCAACAAGTAATCAGAGAAAGGAAAGTTAAAATAACAATGAAATGCAACTTTACAACAAGACTACTGAAATTTAGAAAGCTGGATTATGCCAAGTGTTGGCTGGGGTATAAGACAGTGAGAACTGAAAGACATAAAAAAAGATAACTAAGACCATTGTCACAATAGTGACTAATGATATCATACAGATCAAAAATATCTTTTTTAAAACTACAATTTTGAGCACCTGCTCTGAACCAGCCCCTGTCCTACTCATTCTAACATGCATTGTCTCTTTAATGTCTGTGACAATCATTACTATTCTCCACACTTTGTAACCAGTATAAGACAACTTCTGCTCAGAGAGATTAAGCAGTGCTCCTAGGGTCACACACCTATGAACACTTAGTTCAAAGGGCATTTAAAACCATGTCTTCTGACTCAGAGACCAAGGTTCTTTCTCCTGCACCAGAGTCCTTTCCCATTTCTCTGTATCCCCTACCCCTAAAAATACTCTAATGGACCCAGGAAAGAAAACTTTCTTTTAGAAATAAAACACTGTACCTGCTTCTGAAGCAGTCATATAAAATAACAGGAAAGTCAACTCCTTTGTTTGGGAAAGCTAATTAATGATCTTTTCTGGCTATGCAAAGGCAGGACCTTAGTCTGAGGTATACACTGAAAGAAATTATGAGCTTTTCACTGGCAAGTTCCAAAGGACAAGAAGGGAATGAATGTATGAAGTGTCCAGACTTAAAGGTCAAAAGGAGAGAAAAATCAGCATAGGATGAGAGAAGGGGTCCAGCAATAAGGCGGAGCCCAAGAAATGACTTAGGAGAAAGAGTGCCTGTGGTGGGGAGTGATGGCAACCTATTTAGGAATACAGACATTTTAAACCAATAGGAAATAGCTTCCTATTCTGTTCTGAGCTGGGACTCCAGGATCCCTAGTCCTCTAGGAAGGTCTGCCTTATCACAGCCAGGCCTTAGTCGTGCTGATTCATAACCCCTCTCCCCCCAGCCCACCAGGCGCAGTGGCATCAGACAGGACATGTGTGGCATTGTGGACATACACATATTTAACCAGCTGCACTGACCACAACTAAATCCAGGATTGTTTCATCCCTTTTATACATACAACCAACATTCCTTCCCTTGTGGTTCCATTTGTCTGCTGCTCAAACCCCTCCAGAACTCCTTCCCATACCTTACCATTGCTTGGAGCTATCCAAACCATCACTGCTCATCCTCTGATTAATAATCACTTTACTTACTTGTGGTTTTTCTTACCATGATTTCTTTTTTTTTTTCCATTTATTTTTATTAGTTGGAGGCTAATTACTTTACATCATTACAGTAGTTTTTGTCATACATTGAAATGAATTAGCCATGGATTTACATGTATTCCCCATCCCGGTCCCCCCTCCCACCTCCCTCTCCACCCGATCCCTCTGGGTCTTCCCAGTGCACCAGGCCCGAGCACTTGTCTCATGTATCCAGTCTGGGCTGGTGATCTGTTTCACCCTAGATAATATACATGTTTCAATGCTGTTCTCTTGAAACATCCCACCCTCGCCTTCTCCCAGAGTCCACAAGTCTGTTCTATACATCTGAGTCTCTTTTTCTGTTTTGCATATAGGGTTATCGTTACCATCTTTCTAAAGTCCATATATATGTGTTAGTATACTGTAATGGTCTTTATCTTTCTGGCTTACTTCACTCTGTATAATGGGCTCCAGTTTCATCCATCTCATTAGAACTGATTCAAATGAATTCTTTTTAATGGCTGAGTAATATTCCATGGTGTATATGTACCACAGCTTCCTTATCCATTCGTCTGCTGATGGGCATCTGGGTTGCTTCCATGTCCTGGCTATTATAAACAGTGCTGCAATGAACATTGGGGTGCACGTGTCTCTTTCAGATCTGGTTTCCTTGGTGTGTATGCCCAGTTACCATGATTTCATTGTCATGGTGGAGTGAGGGAGACCATGCAGCCAAGACAACCCAGAGGAGTGTGTGCTTAATTCAGTCTCACTAGACACCCTGTTCCATTAGGTCCCTTTGGTCTGGAGTAAGGGGAAACTCAGGGAGGCCTTCCTGGAAGAGGTAACATCTGAACCCAACCTGGAAGGCTAAGCAATAATTTGCAGACAGAGAAAGAATAACAGAACATTCAGACAGAGGAAAGGTGTATATCTGAGATAAATGGAGTGTGGAATGACTGGGAATAAAAACAAGGCAGGATTTGCTGGGACACAGAGCTGAAGAGGGCACTGAACAATGTGCATTTTCCCCTGAGAGTGACAGGGTGTTAAACTTAAGAATGACAGTTAATTCTAATAACCTAAGAACATGCTTTACTTCACCATACTGAAGGATTGCCTTGTGGAAGGTCAAGCAATGTTTTTCCTATTTTTTAAATCAATTGCTATAAAAATATTTACAAAGATTTTTTTTTAATGTCACATTTGTTTCCTTCTCAAATCCATAGGCATACCCTAAAAATCTGTGACACAGATACCAAATTACTTTCTGAAATATAACAATGGAAAGATAGTTCTTGTTCTCAGAGTCATAACTCCAATTTTTAAAAGGACACAGGAGTAAAACTTCACATCAAGAAGTTAAGGTCATCTACAAAAATCCAGGAGGCCAGCATATGGTACTGAAGACAAAACACCAGGTTTGAGGAGGAGGTCCTGCCAGGCAGGCTGGTAAATGACTTAGCCAGTGGCAGGGGGATCTGCCAGAGCCATGGGAGCGACAGAAGAAACTGGGCAGAGATGTTACTATCAGAAAAGCTTTTATCCCTAAGGTCTAAGACCAACCAAGGAATCCAGATGCACAAACTAGATCCTACAGGACTCACGCCTGCCCCTCAAAGAATCCTCTCAAGTCATGTGGGCCACACATGGCGCGACAAACTCTGTCCTCTCTCCCTCTCCTCGCCTAAACTCTCCTACATAACTGTCTCTCCTTTGCGTGCACTTACTTAGGTGCTTGCCTATTTCCATATGCATGAAAATCTGCCAGATACACACACACATGCACACACACACACACAATGCACCTGAGTGTTTGACAAGTACATTGTCCCCATTTCCACACTCTATAAGTATGAAAAGTTCCCATAGTGTACTTTGGCCCCAACCACCCTTGTTATCATCAGAATCAACCAGAAGCCCAGTCTTCTGTGCTGTTAGAGAAAGTACAACATGGGCAACAGTTTCTGGAGTTGTGCATATTGTTTAGTAATTCCCCTGCCAGGAATTTATCAAATCAATAGGCAAATGTGTATGGAAAATACCCATCACAGCATTGTGCATCATAAAAAATGAAAGTATTAACAACTTAGATAATCATCATTAGGAAAAAGGTTAAATAAATCACGATACCATACAACTGCACAAAGGAATCCTACAAAGAAATTAAATTTAATAAAGTAATTTCATATTGACTAGAATATAAAGATCTTTCATGATATAAAAAGTTGAAAAGATTATAAATTTATATGTCTAGTATTATTCACTTTTGTAAAATATATTCAAGAACATATTAAATACATTCCTAAAGTATGATGAACTTACTTAGGTGACTTTTTTCTATTTTTTACATTTCTTAAAGTTTCCACAATAACAATAGTTATATCTTTTATAAGAAAGACCCATGGATTTCAGTAGCCATCATAATATGAACCAATAACATAAGTGATACAAACATAAACCTGGTAGAAGTGTAGCGCTTAATAGTTCTATTCCTAGTTAATAGAACATAGTGTTGAGAACCTGGAAGGCCTAAACTCATTGTCCACAATACCACCTTCCAGTCTGAATTCCAAGTGTTGAGCGTGACATGAATAAACAAAAAGCTCATCCAGAGAAATGTTCCCAGGAGAGCGAAGGGCCAAGGACTGATGAAACTGAGATGTTTATCCCTGACACCAGATTCCCTGGGGCTAGCACGAGGGTTGGCATCAAATACAAAAAAGGGCTAACGTGTATAAGAAAGATCTGCATCATTCTATATAGCTTTGGAGAACCAGTGAGTGGAAGTATAAATAAATCAAGATTTCCATTTACAACAGAACAAGGAACAGGAGAAAAGATGGAAAAAAGGGAAGGAGGAAAAAACCAAAAAGAATCTTCTAACAATACAAACTTATTGAACTGAATAGGCTGAAGTGGTAAGTTAGATCATCATTGAAAATGTACAAACTGTAGCTGAGGTCCACCTGTCAGGAACAGTATAGCAGGGCTTCTTGTATCGGGGACCATCCCAAATATTCTTTCCAACTCTAAGGTGTTAGAGAATTCACTCACCCTCAATTTACTCCAATATACACTCTACAAAACAGACGACAGGAAATAAATGCTTGGGTTCAATAACCCAGAGAAATAAGGATAGCTAACTCCCTTGAGTGCAGAATGACTCATTCAGATCATTCACATTTTTTCTGTAGAGTTTGAAGAAACTGTTAGGAAAATGTTAAGTGCATAAGAAGTGACTGTCACTTAAAGTTAGAATTCTCTCATGTTTTCACACTGCAGTAATAACAGCCTCTTGTCCATCTTCCAGATCTAGTTAATCACAAAGAAAGTTGGCCTGAGGATTTGGGTAATGTATGGTCTTTCAACCAGGGAGGCTGCTAGTTGTAATCCTTTCTTAAGAAGTTCTTCTCACACAAAAAGTTGTCTCACTACTGTGATTCTGTTTCATCTTTTGAAAATGAATGGAATATCAACATATCTCTCATAAATATAAGGATGAATAATAATAATAAATTATTTAACTAGAATATAGATGAACTGTAGTGTGGGCTTCCCTGGAGGCTCAGACTGTAAAAAACCTCTCTGCAATGCAGGAGACCCAGGTTCAATCCCTGGGTCAGGAAGATCCCCTGGGGAAGGGAATGGGGTTACCCACTCCAGTATTCTTGCCAGAATTCCATGGACACAGAAGTCCATGGGGATGCAAACAGTCAGACACAACTCAGCTAATACTTTCACTTTTGATGATAAAGTGTATTTTGTTAGCACAATAAAAACATCATAGAATAGGAAATAATAAAATAATAATATAGAATATTGTAATGCTAATAGAATAGATACTATTCATAATATACAATAGTGTAGTATATATTACATTCTATACAATAATATTAATAAAATAAGCCCACATAGAATCATGCATCAGACCTTATGATCATTTCTGTGTATGCAATTGTTACCTAGCCGTGCCTCATGATAACAGCATCTGCACATTTCAGCATCCCTTAGAAGAGTGTGGTCCTTTGTCAGTAAGATTTCCCCATGTCCCTTGAGTTCTCTTACCCAGGGTGAACAAGTAGAGAGCAGTGGATCAAGGTCAGAGACCCATGATCCCATCAGACAGAAATACCAGACTGAGGGAAAACAGCCACCATGTCATATACGATGATGCTTCAGGCTCTCTCCAGGGAGTTCTCTACAAATAGTTGGTCGAGAAGATAGTCATACTCAAATGTCTTAATTTTATTGTTCAACTGAGCCAGAAATATGTCTTCACTGTAAAATAAAATGAGCCATTTACGCATTTAGCATCCACTTCTTTGGGGCTTCTCCAGAGTTTCCAGGGATTTCAGTAAGTGAGTAAGTGCCTCTGAAGCAGTACTTATGATAATCAGTTAATCAACAAAATTTACTTTTTCACTTATTGATTTAGAAAATTTAGGGAGTGCCTACTATACCCAGGCACCAGACATCAAGGTTATAATGATGAATGAGATGGTCAGTTCTCTCTCTCAAGGTTATAGTCTAATGGGAAAAATTACATTGAGTATCTATTTTTTACTGTCATATGCTGAAAACTGATTGTGTTAGCTGGGGAAATACAGGAGAGAGGAAGAGAGGGAAGAAAGAAGGAAAAAATAATATACCATGATATTATCTGTTCTAAAAATTTTTTCAACCTAGTTGGAAACACAGACATAAAATCAACAGAAGTGAAACACCATAAACTTTGGAATGAAAAGTTCAACTTCAAAGGGATCACACACACACACACACACACACACACACGCGCGCGCGCGGTTTGAACTTTGGTATCATCTCAGTAATGTGTCAGCAGTTTTTCTTGTCAGTGAGGGAATTTGTCTGAAAAAGCCCTAATTAATGAGTCTTCCTCTGAAATCTGAGTTGAAATGCTAAAAGGGCTCTCCACACTGACACAAGGCAATCTGTACACATTTGAGAAATGATTCTGTAAAGAAAAGCTTCAAGAACATCATTACATTTGGAGTACACCTGCTGGGGAGCCAATTGTTGGACATTATTAGATGATACCTCAGCAGCTGAAGAGGTTTGAATGTGTAACTATAGTATTCACATTTTGCCAAAATTCTACATTGTAAAATATTGTCATTTTCCATACAATCTTTGACCTGCTCTTTATGCCCTGGTCCGTTTGCTTTCCTAGTGTAACAGTGACTTAAAGTTGGTGACTGTGAAGCACAGAGTCAAGCTGTTCCATTAAAGATAAACAGAATATTCTCCTCCCTCAATTCAAACTTCTTAAAAATGCAAAATACACAAATCTGAGCCGTTATGATATATGCATCATACATGAAGCACAAAAAACCGGTATGGAAATAGGTTACCTCTTGAAATCATTCTTTTTGCTAAAGCAATTTTTTTTTAGACTCTAGAGTTATGCCTCTAATACCACAAAACCAAGGGTAACAAAATATGCCAATTCTTTATTATCTTAAAATGAACTGAATTAAATGAGAAGTGCTAGAAATACATTTTTGCAATTCTTCCTAGGCAAGTTCATCTCTGTGAGCACAAATGCCAGCTCACACATGTAATAACCCTATGTGACCACAACTAAAACAGTAGTTGGCACTTCTTAGGAGGGACTTAGTAAATATTTTTTACCTGAATGGATGATTTGAGTGAATGAATAAATAAATTAATGACCTCAAAGGACCTCTAAATGAAAGGAGCTTAGGAGGTTTCTTTTTAGAAAGCAGAGTGAGCAAGCAAGACAGTACTATGGGACAAGGGTGAGGATGAAAACAAGAACCAATAACACAGCAGCCTGTGCTCCATCATAAAGAGATAGAGTGTATTCTTGGTAACACTGGGAAACTTCTGATGAATTTGTAGCAGTCCAGTGACATGATGTGTGCTTTAACTGACTGCCATAGTTAGAATAGAAGAGAGTTAGAGCAGAATATAGAGAACAAAGTAGCAACTGAAGCAACTTAGCACAGTGTTTCAAAGAAAGGTGAGGCAACTTGGGATAGTCCCACAAAAACTGATACCTCAAAAGATCTGAAACTAGAGTATATCAAAGCCATGTTTATACATGGAGCACCTGGATCTAGCCAACTAGACAGTGCTACACAGAGAGTTTTCTTTCTTAACCTTCTGGGTAACAGCTGGTTTGCAAGGAGGAAATGTCATTATTCTGGGGAATGTATTCAACTACAGGTCCTGCTTGGCTTGTAAACTTGTCATTTTGAGTCTGGTTCTATATTTGCTGCTGAAATAAATACAGGAGCAATAAATCTATGTGCTGAGAACCCAGAGTAGAAATAGGTTTCCTTTCATTTTCTCTGACTCACCATCCAATCAGCACCACTGACCTACTGCACTGATGGGAGGAAACACAAAGTGAAGAAGATGATCAATTAGCACTGTGCCCTTCACCAGCCTAAAGATGACAGTCAGGCCACCCTCCAGTTCCTACCTCTTCCTGGACACATAATTTTTCTATTACCCAACACACTGTATATCTTATTTTTATAATCCAAAATAAAATTAGCTTGTTTTCATTCTATCAATTTGCAAAGTATATCTAATTCCACCTGCCTACCAAACATCTGTGCACCTTACAATTTTTCTCTCATTGTTCTGTTTTACTTTTATATAACTTCTTGACACACGCAAAAAACAGCCCCTACTCCCCAAAAAAAAACCCTCTGAGGAGTCATTCATTCAATTAGTCACATGCCAGCTTATTATTACCAGAATGGGAGAAATATAAAATATTATTAATAATTAAAAGAGACACAGAGCTCAAATAGTATAGCTTCCTCATTTTACAAATGGGTAGATGACCAAGGTCAGTGATATGTGGTAACCCAATCAGATTACAGAGGTGCTGTAACCCAGAACTGCTAACTGGTAAAGCATTGGACAGTCGTCTTTACGTGCCACTGGTTAGGAATAACAACGCTAAAGGAAGCATCACACTGGCTTTGTGTTATAATTATTTGGGACTCTTTGTCTCATCAGTAGATTGTAGGTTTGTCTTGTAACTAGAGCAGGGACCACGGTGTGCTTACTTTACTCACAGCAGCACATCTTGGACAAAACAGTTTCTTAGGGAATAGTTGCCATCTTCAGCGTGTTTGCTGCCTCTGTAGTGGGCCTCATAATAAACAGATGCCTGCTCAGTAACGAGGATCACCTTGCAAGCATAACCGGGCCCCACAGAAGAAGGCCTGGCTCTTCCTCTGCATCTCCTCTTTCTGAGAGGTATACTCAGCAGACCCTAGTCACATCACATGGGCCACAGCTGGTCACTTGAGCACCTCTGGGCCAACCCCTGGCAAGAAGCACAGGGAAGCCATGTCAGATTTTCAAACTCCCCACACCTGCATAACACTGTGTAACAGCGTGTGGAAGCTTGTTTATATAGACACAGAAACAAAAATGCAAACTGCAAGGTTGTGTGTGTATTCCAATTTGGACTTATAAAAGTTGACCAAAAAGAAAGGCTTGAAATATACACTAATTAAAAGAGTTTTGTTTGGTGGGATAAAGATTTTTTCCTTCTGTTGTCACTTTCTTCCTTAATCTGATAAACTTCAGTATTCCCACATGTAGCCCAGTTTAACTAGACACAAAACTTGGATCTTTGATCTTGCCCTTCAGGACTGACTACCTGGGGATTTGAATGGCCCTTCCCAGGGCAAGTCTGTCCCAGAAGCAGCAGGAGGCAGGCTCCCCGGATGGCAAGAACCAACAGCAACTTCACTCTTCTCGTCAATGTCCAATGAGAGCGAGCTGAGGATCACTGAGATAAGTGGGGACAGGTCACAGCACACTATTTGTGGAAAGTGGAGAAGGATGGCGGGGTTAGGGAGAGGTCTCAGTCACCCTTGTGATTTCCCACAGTCTCCTCAGATGCTGACTTCCAAAGGAGGCTGGTGACACTCTGTCGGATGACACAGCCACCTCACGCACCATGTGGTGTGATGTGATGAGAAGAACAGGAATCTGCACCCCCATGGAGCAGGTCAAATAAGCAGCCCATGCCTGCTGGGACACACTCATTGCAGGAAAAGAAGCAAAGGAAAAGAGATGAAAGCCACGAAACTTTACAATATTGTCTGTTGGATGATTTTCAAGAGTAGGAGCATACACTGTTTGGTTTCTAAAACTTCCTTCTTATAAGTTGCAGCCAGGAAACTTGTAAATGAGAATATGGTGCCAGGCTATCACGGAAGCTCAGAGTGGAAATTTTTTAAAGCTCATGGGTAGGGCTTACCCCAAGTAAACCCTCTCCAAAAAGAGATGCATCATGGGCTTCTGAACAGCTCTGCCCATTTGCCATCCTTATTAAAGTCCCCCAACAGGCGTAAAGGCCTGAGACTGAATTCACTAACTTCTTTACAGTAAACAAACATTGCTTTCTAAAGGTACAAAATGTTTGATATTGCATCTAATGAAATAAACTATAAGTATTAAATAATCACTACAGATGAAAATGAATTTTTAAAAAACATATATTCTACTGACTGATAAGAAGTAAATTAAAACACCAATGTTTTGCACTTATTATATGAAAATATATATATTTAAAGTTTGAAATACAGAGAAATGTCTTATTTTGTCTTAATTAATGATATATTAATAATGGTCTCTCATACTAAGCTCTCACTTTTATTTAAATGAATAAAAAATGCTTTTATTATCTGTCCAGACTGAGTATATCCATGTAATATTTAATACAACATGATATATCTCCTTTGGTTTATGGCTTCTACTGTTTCCTTTTCCATAAGATGACTGTGCTATGTGATGGAGTAGATGCTGCAAATGACATCACCCCTGGGCTTGCAGACTTCATGCTGCTGCCGACATGTTATCTCTAGACTGCTCACTTGCATTCAAGAATGGATTGCTCTGGTGTACATAGTAGTCGGTGTCTTGTTTCAGTTAATTAACTTCTGGTAATCTGACCTCACTTTGGAGCACATATAGGACTCTGAGACTAGCAGGTCCCACTCGCCCGGCCAGCATCATCCAGCCTTTGCCTTAGTGCTGTGCAAGCACACGCTCTTGTCTTTATGCATTAATATACGGCATAGAGATTCCTCTCCAAAAACTGAACCTCACTCTGCCTTTTCTTGACATCTTACATACTTTCTCTCGCATGACCAAGTGGTAGAAGCATAACTCCATGTTTTTTTGCTCAGTTACCCAAGAATGATCTCCTTGCTAAAATTCTGAAATAGAGCTCTGGAAACTCATTCTGAATGCTTGGTCCTTTTTCTCTCGCCATACTCCACAGTCAAATCCCTGAGCCCAAATGAGTTTACTTCTTTGTCCTTAAGGCTTCTTTCATCTAATTCCCAGTTAAGTCTAGAGGGCAGAGGTCTTCCACCTCGCTGGAGTTACCTGTAAACTTAAGTATTCGATTCAGTTCTCAATTGTAGCCAGGTTTGGCTGGCGAAAGGGACAGGGTGTGGACCAAGAGCGACGAGCTAAGAATTATAATCTCACGAAATCTCTCAGTTCTTGACCTATGTATAATTTAGATTTTGAATGTTCAAAGCAAATTGACCTTCATCTTCAGATAGAATCCTTTCTCCTTATAGAACTAACTCAATTTGCTTAATCAGTGTAGAAGCAGAGGTTTCAGAGTTTATACTGTACTTAGTGTCATTCCATCCTAGGTTCCTTTCATAACTTGTTAAAGGTCTGTCTCATCCATTGTACCATACTCCTCGCTACCCTTTTAAGAGCAAGAAAAGGATCACCACCTCTGCTTATCATCTAATCCAAGGTTCATCTATTAGCCAGATTGGATCTACCACCTTTGAATCTTATGTGCCAAGGATACAATACCGGACAAGACGGTTCTTTAGTCAAAGAAGCTGTGAAACAGACATGGATAAGCACCAACAACCCTGACTTCCACTTGGCTTGCATTATTCAGTAGCAACTCAAACATTTTGTGCCTAAGAAGTTCATCAAAAAATTGGTACCTTTAACAAAAAATATGATGAAAAGGATTTGAATATGTTACATTACAATACCTTGTAGTTGCATGTTGTATAACATGAATTATAGACAAAGCAATATTAAATGCCAGAGAATATGTGAAACTGTAATTGATACTTTGGTGCTAGTAATAGTGTAAATTAAAATTGCTTTATTGGAAAGCATTTCAGCATAAAAAGAAAATGATCATTTTGTTGAAACAGCAAACTTATTGCAGAAGTCTAATTCGAGAAATAACCCGAAATGTAGAAAAATCTGTATGCTCAAAGATGTTTGTCATGGACTATTGTGCCACTGTTATAAACTGCAGTGATGAAAACTATGTTTATCTTGAACACAGAAAAAATTCAATTCAACTCACACTTTAGTTTTGAAATACAGAGAAAATGCTTATTTTGTCTATAATTAATTGATATGATTAATTAATTTCATCATCATACTAAGCTCTCACTTTTTTTTAAATGAAAAAAATAGCTTTTATTATTCTGTCCAGACTGAGATGTATCCAATGTAATAATTTAATAATAACAATGATAATATTCCCTTTGGGTTTTATTCAGGCTTCCTTACCTGTTTCCTTTTTCCATAAGAAGATGGACTGTGCTATGTGATGGGAATGAGCGGAAAGACCATCACCCTTGGCCTTGGCAGGACCTTCCATGACTGCTGCCTCACATGCTCTGATCTCTAGACTGCCTCACTTGCATTCAAGGATGAGATCTGCCTCTGGTGTAACATGTAGTCTGGTGTCTTGTTTCAGTTAATTAGAACTTCCTGGGTAATCTGACCTCACTTTGGAGCACACTATAGAAGAACTCTGAGCCTCAGCCAGGTCCCCACCTCGCCCTGTGGCCCAGCATCCATCCCAGCCTTTGCCTTAAGTGAGCCTGTGGCAAGCACACTGCTCTTGTCTTAGCATCTTATATACGGCATAGGAATTCCTCTCCAAAAACCTAACCTCAGCTCCCTGCCCTTTTCTTGAACATCTTACACTACTTTTCTCTCCGGCCATGACCAAGGGGAGAAAAGGCAATAACCCTCTTCTTTTGGCTCAGGATTACCCCCCAAAGAATGAATCTCCGCTGCTAAACTAGAAAATAAGAGCTCAGGAAACTCATATCTGAATGCTTTGTCCTCTCTTTCTCTCCCGCCCATACTTCCCACAGTCCACAATCCCCTGAGCCCAGAAAGGTTTACTTTTTTTCCCTAAGGCCTTCTTTCCTCTAATTCCCAGTTAAGTCTTAGAGGTTGGCAGAAAGGTCTCCACCATACAGCTGGAGAACACTGTAAACTAAATATTCCAGATTCAGTTGTCAATATGCTAGCCAGAGGGTGGCTGGCGGGAAGGGACAGGGGTGGACACAGAGAGCGAGGAGAGCTACAGAATGTAATAAATCTCTCAAGTAAATCTCTCACTGTTCTTGACCTATTGTATAATTTGATTTTGAATGTCAAAGCAAAATATGACCTTCATCTCTCAGATAGAATCCTTTCTCCTTGAATACAGAAAACCTAACTCAAATGTGCTTCAACAGTGAAGAAGCCAGAGGTTTCAGAGTTAACTGACTTAGTGCTCATCAACACCATCCTAGGTTCCTTTCATAACTTGGTTCTGCCATCCAAGGACCATCTCTTCTGCTACCCTTTTAAGAGCAAGAAAAGACTCCCCACCCTCATATCTTATCATCTAAACCAAGGATCAACTATTAAGCCACAGAATGGGTCACCCACCTTTGAATCATGTCAAGGAAGACAATATCCGGACAAGATCAGGGTTCTGTTAGCAAAGAAGGCTGGTGAAACAGACATGGAGTAAGCAACCAACAAGCGCCTGACCTTCCAGCTTAGGGCTTGGCATTTATTCAGTAGCAACCTCAAACATTTTTGTGCCTAGAGAAGTTACACTCAACAAAAGTTGGGTACCCTTTAAAACAAAAAAAAAGAGAAAAGGAGGTTGAATATGTTACAATTACAATCCTTGTTGCATGTTTATAACAGAATGTTTAATGACAAAAGCTAGTTGACTATAACTAAAACTGTTTAAAAATACATTTTAATACGAGAAATAAAATATATCAAAGTAATAATAGTGATTGTAGTTGAGGTCGTGGGACTATTGGTGCCTTTTCCCCTAATTTCTAAGTCTTCTATAATATGAGCAAATTTCTCATATAATATCTTAATTATAAGAATTCCAAATTCCACATATATAAATTCTCTTAAAATTGTATCACCATTGTCCTGAAGCTTTCTTTATTTGAACATCCAAAATAATCTGTATAGTCTATCCATATTCATCTTATATATATGAGGCACAAATACTCTCCACGAACAGGATAATTAAACAAAATGGCCCTCTGTCATAAATGTGTGCTCACTGCATCAAAACTTGCCTTAAAATGTGCTCCTTCATTAAATTTGGAGCAGTTATTTCTACAGTTTTTCCCACAACCACGATAAAAATTCTAATGAGCCTTATAATTTTTTCCTATTTTTTCAAGGCATTTTCTAATTTGAACAATAGTGACACTGAACCTTTTAAGCCACCATTTTTGAGATAATATCCACCCCTCAAGCACCATTAAAAAAGGGAACTCTTAATTCTGCTCTCTCTTTATCTCCTGATTTCCTCAAGCTAGCCTGGCTTCCAGAGTAGTTAATATTTTGCCTGAAATATTTAGGGGGTTTCACCATGATGCCAACTCCCATTCAAGCAGAAGCTAATCCGAATATAATGTGTTCTCCTGCTTTGCAGCTGTCCTGCCCTCCATTCTGCTGGGCTTCCCCACTAACTGCTGCTATTGGCAAGCTTCCCCCTATTGGTTCTGGGTGTTGTCAAACATCTGCATCATTGACTCAATGGACATGAGTTTGAGCAAACTCCAGGAAATAGGAAAAGACAGGGAAGTCTAGCATGCCGCAGTCCATGGGGTCGGACACAGTCAAACATGACTAGGCAACTGAACAGTGAACACCACCACCACATATCTGTAAATCAGCCTGTAATTTGCCTTCTTCTAGCCTATCCAAACTGTATAATTTACAGGAATGAAAGTTAGTGAACTGAATAGTGACTACTGAAACTTCATTCAAATCTTCTCCACAGTTTTGGAATTGAAGAGCCTTGGAAGAGGAGAAGAAGGGGATGACAGAGGATGAGATGGTTGGATGGCATCACCGACTCATGGACATGAGTTTGAGTAAGCTCCGGGAGTTGGTGAAGGACAGGGAGGCCTGGTGTGCTGCAGTCCATGGGATCACAAAGAGGCAGACACGACTGAGCGACTGAACTGAACTGAACTGGGAGAGGTGATACAGTTGCTTTCTCTCTACACAACACTTGCTAATTTCTCCATTAAGAGACATCATCATAAACTAAAATCTCTTTCTAATTCTATTTTTTCTTCTCCTCCCAATTAATCCTCTAGCCTATATTTAACCAGGGTTCTGCAGATAAACAGAACCAGTAGGGTGCATGCGAGTACATGTGTGTAGGTGTGTGCAGTTTATTACAAGGAATTGGCTCACAAGATTATGGAAGCTGACAAGTCCCAAGACCTGCAGGCACCAAGCCAGAGACACCCTGGTGTATTCAGTCTGAAAGCCAGGAGGCTTGAGACCTAAAAAGAACCCATGTTTCATTAGAGTCTAAAGGCAGGAAAGAACTTGTATCCCAGCTCCAGCACTGTCAGGCAGAAAGAGTTCCCTCCTACTAAGGGAAAGGTCAACCTTTTTATTTTATTCGGACCTTTGGCTAATTGGGTAAGGCAATCCCCTGGAGAAAGGAATGGCAGCCCACTCCAGTATTCTCGCCTGGAGAATCCCATGGACAGAGGAGCCTGGCAGGCTACAGTCCATGGAGTCCCAAAGAGTTGGACACAACTGAGTGACTAACACCCATCTAAAGAGGGAAATGTGCTCTACTCAGTTTACTGATTCAAATGTTAATCTGGTGGCTAACAAATGAAAAGATGCTCAACATGACTCATTATCAGAGAAATGCAAATCAAAATCACAATGAGCTACCATCTCATGCCAGTCAGGATGACTACTATCAAAAAGTCTACAAACAATAAATGCTGGAGAGGGTGCAAAGAAAAGGGAACCCTCTTAAACTGTTGTTAGGAATGCAAACTAGTACAGCTACTATGGAGAACAGGGTGGAAAAACTGTTTAAAAAACTGGGAATAGAACTGCCAAACAACCCAGCAATTCCACTGCTGGGCATACACACTGAGGAAACCAGAATTGAAAGAGACATGTGTTCCCCAATGTTCATCGCAGCACTGTTTATCACAGCCAGGACATGGAAGCAACCTAGATGTCCATCTACAGACGAATGGATAAGAAAGCTGTGGTACATATACACAATGGAATATTACTCAGCCATTAAAAAGAATGCATTTAGATTAGCTCTAATGAGGTGGATGAAATAATGAGCGTATTATACAGAGCAAAGTAAGTCAGAAAGGAAAACACCAATACAGTATATTAACACATATATATGGAATTTAGAAGATAGTAACAATGACCCTATATGCAAGACAGCAGAAGAGACACAGAAATAAAGAACAGACTTTTGGACTTCATGGGAGAAGGTGGAGGGTGGGATGATTTGAGAGAATAGCATTGAAACGTGTATATTACCATATGTGAAGTAGATCACCAGTCCAGGTTTGATGTATGAGACAGGGCGTTCAGGGCTGGTGCACTGGGATGATCCTGAGAGATGCGATGGGGAGGGACGTGGGAGGGGGGTTCAGGATGGGGGACACATGTACACCCATGGCTGATTCATGTCAATGTATAGCAAAAACCACTACAATATGGTAAAGCAGTTAACCTCCAATTAAAATAAATTAATTTTTTTTTAGTGTTAATCTGGAACCCTGTAGCCTAGTCAAGTTGGCACATAACCATCACATAGGCCAAGCCTGATTTTTTAAATAACTCTTTTGGTTTACTTCCTCTTCATCAAACTTTTTTTTAATTGCTTGCTTATTGCTTTCCATTTCTCTTCAACCACTTTGCCCTGCTGCTTCTTTTTTTTTCCAATTAGATATCACCACTATAAGTTTCTTCTGCAGATACTTAGTGGAGCACTGTCAATATAAAACTTAGAAGATCTCGAGTTGTTTTAGTTTTTTAAGCAATAAGAGCTATTATTGTTAATACTACAGAGAAGTGAATGTAACAGCATCTTTACAACTTTTTTGCTTCTTAGACAAAAAAAGATGTTCATGTTAACTGAATATCAGCAGCAATGTTTTCAAAGGATTGAAAGCCTACTCTTTGTGAAAAGGAATACACAAAAATATGTGCAATTCCTCACAAGTGAGATGTTTACAAAAACTTGGAAAAGAAACATTTTTTGAAACATTCTTTTAATCTCATAATGTTTACTTCACCATCTGTACAGATAAGAAATTTCCCTTTATTGTTCATGAATGTTGTGAACATACACTGATTTGTGCAGTACTGGAAAATATAAACACAAAACATTATATGCTACTTCTGGTGGAAAGGAAGAAATACTGAACCAAATTAAAATCCTAAAAGGGACACTGACCACATCAAATGCAGGAGATTGTAAAAATGGCTACAATAGTTCCCTCCCCTGTCTTTCCCCTTCCCTGTCTTTACCTTTGGTAATCACATTTCATGCTAACTGTGTGCTTGGCCACTTGACTTGCTTTGACCAAGAGGATAATAGCAAATATGATACCAGCAGGAACTCAAAAACTTGCCTTTTTCTGGCAAGAACTTTCAAGTTCAGGAACTTGCCTTTTTCTGCTACTTTTAGTAAATTGCAACTTCCACAATTTAAGAAATGAAACACACAGAGCCAAGTCAGTTCCATCACCCCATAGACACCTAGGCAACTGGAAGACATGTGAGAGAGACCATCTTATACCTCCCAGCCAAGCCAAGTCTACCCAAATCAGAACACCACCCAACTTACTCACAGGGTGTGAGAAATAATCAATATTTCTTGTTTAAGCCATTCAGTTTGAAGATGATTTGTTACAAAGCAAAATCTGAGAGAGAAATCTAATTTCAGAATTAGAGCACTAATATAACAGAGTATACTAGTATAACTAGTAAAACAGGCAGCATTGGTTTTAAGACCAGGTAGATAGCAGGACCTGGAAAAGAAGCAGATACAATTTCAGACAATGCTGGAAAATGGCAAGCTAATTGTTAGCAGTGGCTAACAAAGCAATGAAGAGCCTGCTCCAGCAGGCTGGAAAATGACACCCCTGTTAGATGATAAAGAAACAATTGGCAAAACTATCACTTATGGTAACTTAGAAGATAGAAAATGAGCATAATGAAACTGTGGACCTTGGCGAGATGATTTCCTAGTAGAATGCTGAAAGTGTCCACTGGCTCCATCTAGTCTATTCTGAGAAAGTATAAGAAGAGAGGTGGGCTAGAGGAAGACATGCTCAATTTGCAAGCAGTATTAGAAGCTACAGAGAGGAGCCAGAACTTGCTGTATTGGATGATAACATTGTTTAACATTTCAGTTCCTATAGGTGGTAAAGGATTCGCAAAATAAGAAACAACCTCGGAACAAAGATCAAATCAAGGTGACCCTGAAAGCCTGTTCGTTAATACCTTTGAAATATTTTAGGCAGCAACTGGTAGGATCCCTCAGCTGTACAAAGTGCTTTCATTCAAGTTATTGTCTCATGGAAGCCGGATACAGCTCCCATAGAAGAGACAGACCTAGCTCAGAATCGCAGGTGAGACTTTTATTGCATGGAGTAGATCTGAATCAGTCTTAGAGAAACCCACAGACATTTTAGGAGAGTTGTTTTGATGCAAGTAATGTAGCTTTTTCATACTGTTTATGGGGTTCTCGTGGCAAGAACACTGGAGTGGTTTGCCATTCCCTCCTGCAGTGGAGGGTGGAAGATGGTAGATGATAACTGCAGGCTGAGCACAAGATTCCTGGAGCACTGCCCTGTTACCTCACCACCGACCAATCAGAAGAAAGAATGCAGTGCATGCAGTGAAAGATAACAAAGACTGTCAAAGACTCCTCAAATGATTTTCCCCTGAAAAACTTTATGGTCAGTTTGGAGCTGGTGTTTGGATACAAATCAGCCATCTCCCCCAGGCTGCCAACCTCCTGAATAAAGCAATCTTTCTTCTCCAACCAACACTAGCCTTTCGTACTGGTTTTTGAGCTGTGAGCAGCAGAACCGTGACTTCACTAATGTAACTATATTGTTACCCCCAGCCTTTGAACCTACCCCAAGTTCCCCAATTTCACCTATATCCAGACACTCGAATTTTGACTTCCTGTGGGACTTGAGCTAATCTTAATCTGCGTACAAACTCAGTTCAGCCAATGACTATCAAACACCTGCTTTGTGAAATGCTCTAGCCCCTCTGCAGGATGATCAAATAAAAGTTTCAGCTCTCCAACAGCTTAAAGAGGAAGCTATGCACAGAAGCTGCAAAGACAGTGGCAACAATCCCTCCCATCTCTGGAGGCGTGCCACCTTTGGAATGAGACTGTGTACGTCATCTCATCAATGTTGTTGTTTAGCTGCTAAGTCATGTCCGAATCTTTGCCAAGCCCACCAGGCTCCTCTATCCATGGGACATTCCAGGCAAGAATACTGGAGTGGGATGCTATTTCCTTCTCCAGGTGTCTTCCTGACCCAGGAATCAAACCCACATCTCCTGCACTGGGAAGGATTCTTTACCACCAAGCTACCAAGGAAGCCCCCTCTCATCAAGTGTTGTTGTTGTTCAGTCGCTGAGTTGTGTCCAACTCTTTGTGACCCCATGAACTGCAGCATACCAGGCTTCTCTGTCCATCACAACCTCCCTGAGTTTGCTCAAACTCATGTCCATTGAGTTGGTGAGCCCACCCAACCACCTCATCCTCTGTCACCCCCTTCTCTTGCCCTCAGTCTTTCCCAGCATCAGGGTCTTTTCCAGTGAGTCAACTCTTTGCATCAGGTGGCCAAAGTACTGGAGTTTCAGCTTCAGCATCAGTCCTTCCAATGAACGTTCAATGTTGATTTCCTTTAGGAGTAACTGGTTTGATCTCCTTGCTGTCCAGGGGACTCTCAAGAGTCTTCTCCAACACCACAGTTCAAAAGCAGCAATTCTTTGGTGCTCAGTTTTATTTATAGTCCCACTCTCACATCCGTACATGACTAATGGAAAAACAATAGCTTTAACTATATGGACCTTTGTCAGCAAAGTGATGTGCCTTCTTTTTAATAAACTATCTAGATTTGACATAGCTCTTCTTCCAAGTAGCAAGCGTCTTTTAATTTCATGGCTGCAGTCACCATTCGCATTGATTTTGTAGCCCAAGAAAATGAAATCTGACACTGTTTCCACATTTTCCCCATCTATTTGCCATGAAGTGAGGGGGCCAGATACCATGATCTTAGTTTTTTGACTGTTGAGTTTTAAGTCAGCTTTTCACTCTCCTCTTTCACTTTGATCAAGAGGCTCTTTAGCTCTTCTTCACTTTCCACCATTAAAGTGGTATCATCTGCACATCTGAGGTTGTTAATATTTCTCCCAGCAATCTTGATTTCAGCTTGTGATTCATCCAGCCTGGCATTTCGCATGATGTACTCTGCACAGAAGTTAAATAAGCAGGGTGACAATAAACAGCTTTGATGTACTTCTTTCCCAATTTGGAACCAGTCTGTTGTTCTATGTCAGGTTCTAACTGTTGCTTCTTGACCTCCATACAGACTTCTCAGGAGGCAGGTAAGGTGGTCTGGTATTCCCATCTCTTTAAGAATATTACACAGTTTGTTGTGATCCACACAGTCAAAGGCTTTAGCAGGAGCAGGTTAGGGAAAGTTTAGGAGCAGTTTATTGTTCTCATCAATAGGTGGAGTCTATTATTCCACTCCTTAAGTTCTGGCTGACCGTCACTGACTTTGACCACTAGAATGCAACAGAATGGCATCGTGTGATGTCTGAGTCACAGTGTGAAGAGGCCTTGCAGACTGAGGTCTCGCTCTCTCTGGAAGCCAACGCTACCATGTGAGGAAGCTCAGGCTGGCCAGCTGGCCTGCTGGCAGATGGGTCCGCAGGCAGCAGAGAGAAGCCAGTCCAATGTAAGAGCTCCAGATAACTGCAGAGGTATGTGTGACCTCCAGAGAGACCAGCAGGAGAGCCTCTCATCTAACGCCAGCCCAAATCACTGACTACAGAATCATGAGCAAATAAAATGATTGTTGTTTTTAAACCACTAACCCTGGGTGTTTTGCTGTATAGCAAGAGGTAACTTACAAAATTAAGGTAACTTACAGAAAAACATAGAGAAGGAAGAGATTAATTCTACTTGGGAGACCATTGCTCATGCTTTCTGCAGATAAATGCATGTTTTTAACAGGTGTTTATTTACCCAAATGAGTATCTGCCTGACAGGATTTCAGGCTGAATTACAAAACAAAGTAACAGGGCTGGAGGATCAGCATTAGCTAGAACAGTCCTACCTGGGAGCTACCCTGGGTTGGGGAAGGAATGTTCACTTCCTCTAAACTGCTCCTGATTTTCACAGCTTCTTCCCCATCTCATTACCAATTCTGGACTCACTATCTTCAAGTACTGGTGTGTTGACAATGACGTCCACATCAGTGACAATCAAGCAAAAGGACAGGACTAGAGTGGAGACCTCCTGTGTAGAAGAATATCCATTTGATATATATAGAAGATATATATAGGTATTGCAACCATCAGGCAATAATTTCCAAATAAAGTTTTTTCTGTTCTCTGATAAAACTTTATTTTTTTATCTCAAGCACACAATGGGAGAAGGAAATGGAAACCCACTCCAGTACTCTTGCCTGGAGAATCCTGTGGACAGAGGAGCCTGGAGGGCTGCGGTCCATAGGGTCACACAGAGTTGGACACGACTAAAGTGACTTAGCGTGCATGCATGCATTCGAGAAGGAAATGGCAACCCACTCCAGTGTTCTTGCCTGGAGAATCCCAGGGACAGAGGAACCTGGTGGGCTGCCATCTATGGGTTCACACAGAGTCGGACACGACTGAAGCAACTTAGCAGCAGCAGCACCACCACACAAAAGGGAGGGTACTTGCCATCTCCCTCAAACAAATGTGAAATGAGTACTTAAAAATTCAAGAAGCAAGAAAAACTCATTATAATGTATCTTATACTCAGATTTCAAACAATAAGCCCATTCTCCCCAGAAGTGAGAGAAGACCTACCATTAATGATAATTAACACTAGAAATAGTCCATGGAGATTGTGCAGGGTAAGACAAAAACCCATATAGGAGCCATTCCCCCAAATCTAGGGCAGAACCAACACCACTTAACAACTATAATTAATTACAGCTGTGCCTCCCAGGAAGTGCTAACCAGGATCTGGAGACTATAAATCTGAGATGAGCCACCTATAGCTTTCCTAAAGCAAGAAAGAATGGTATACCATGAGTAAATTCTGGGTAAAGGAAAAATAAATTACTAGCTATGGTCTATGGGGGAAAGCAACATAGGTTCAAATCTACCTAAGAGAAACATTTCAGACTTTCACATTCAAGATAGCAACCTGAGTCCATAAACTGACCACTCATCTGCTAAATCCCATTGACAGGACCAAGGAAATCTAAAAAGTAAGACCTCTGCAACAAAAACAGGAATACAGGGAAGAGTGCCAAAACAGAGATAAAACAGAACTCTGAAACATGCAGCAGAATATGACCAGATTTAAATTAAAGTCCATCAGTGCAGAAGAGTCAACACCTTACACAGGCAAAGAAGGCTCCCCTGAGAAGCCAACCTCTTCAAAAAACCTTAATAGGGATTTAGGAATCAGTCAGAACCCACAACAACTGTTCGGTTCTCTAACAAAACATTCCCTTCTTCTTTCATCTCCCTTTTGCCTTCTCTGACTGCTGTTCTCATTTGCTCATTTTTTAATTCAACAAATATTGTTGAGAAACTCTTCTGAGCAAGGCACTGTCATAAGCTCTAAAGATCCAGTGATGGAAAAGGAAGACAAAGTTTAGGTACCCTGGAGCAAATATGCTAAAGGGAGACATACAGTAAAAATACCAGAAAATAGTAAATAATGATAAATGCTCCAAAAAATAGAAGAGTGATATGGTAGATTTTCTGTGAGATATCCTTAGATTGACTGCTCAGGGAAAATGTCCCTGAGAAAATTATCTTTAAGCTATTAAGGAGACAGCTATGCAGAAGACAGGGAGAATAGCAATCCAGGCAAGGGAAACAGATGGCTCAAAGACCCTGCGGCACAAACAGCACATTTACTCTCTGTTTAGACATCACTTCCTCCAGGGCCCACGTACACAAGGGCAGATTCTATGTGTTCTCAAAGCATCCTGTTCTCCCTTACTACAGTATTATCATACTCTACTAAAATTGCTGCCAACTAGCCCATAGCCTCTTCTAGAGCTACCCCCATACTGTATCTCAGCACCCAGCAATGTCGAGACATGGAAGATACCTAATTAATATATTTAGTGAACTAACCAACCATTGTCTCACTCCAAGCCCAGTCCTCTTTCCATTGTAGCAGCAGAGAACTGTTTTTCTTTTCCTTTTTTTGTGTGTTTACTTCTTCCATCTTAGATTTCCAGCAGTTCATATCTGGATAATAATTAAATCTTTGTTCTCTGTATAAAGCTCTTCTATTTTGTTGAGAACAATGGAGCAATGGAGAGATGGATGTTACCCAGTCTACTTCCTCTTTTAAATTATCAAAAACAATCTCCCTAGTTTTCATAATTTTCCTCTATCATCACTTCTATAAACAGCAGCCAAAAATACCTCTGTATGCTTGTTTCTATCAACTCAATGATATCTTTCCCAAATGCCTCCTTCTGTTTTTCCCCTTCTTTTGATAAAGCCCAATTTCTGACTTTATTATTATGATTAGTCTGATTTTTAAATCCCCAATCACTTTCCTCAGATAATCACACCTTTATCATTCCACTCTGCTAGCAACTGTCTATATGTTTACGTTACCCTTGGTACACTAAATTCAAACTCATTCACTCTGTAGTACCCAGACCAAGTACTGCCACATTCAAACATAGCAGCCAGAATGCTCCCAGGTGCCTGCTGTAATAAACACTGCAATCAAGTCATTTGATTTTACTTTCCCAGGTTCCTAAGCTCATAACTCTTTTCTGCATATATGAGTTTAATAAAAGAGGGGAATGTGCAATGCCTGCAGCACAGGCATTCAGAAATGAGAAAGGGCAGTTGTCACTCATAATCTTAGAGCTTGCACTGTCCTCTGTGTTCCCATGCACCTCCATACAGGTGATTCTATTCAACTTTCACAGCACCGTGTGGTGCATCTAAATGGTACTACTTAGGATCTCTACCAGAAATAAACTATGAAGGCCAGCAAAGTTTAAAAGAATGAATGACCAAATACAGTTAGTATTTAGTAGCATTTAATCATTTACTCAGGATTCATTGAAAATGAAAAGTGAAAGTTAGTCACACAGTCATGTCCGACTCTCTGCAACCCCCTGAACTGTAGCCCACCAGGCTCCTCTGTTCATGAAATTCTCCAGACAAGAGTACTGTAGTGGGTTGCCATTTCCTTCTCCAGGGGATCTTCCTGACCCAGGGGTTGAACCCAGGTCTCCTGCATTGCAGGCAGATTCTTTACCAACTAAGCTACTGGGGAAGCCCCAACATTCAGTAGTACATACTATCTGCCAGGCCCTAGTCTAAGTGCTGGTGATAATAGCAATGAACAAGGCAAATAGTATCCCCGCTCCCATGAAACACATTCTAGTGGAGAAAGATTATTTAAAAGTAGTCAATTGATAAGATATTTTCACAAAACTCTTAAGTGCTAATTTAAATATATATCCTGATAGTGTCCAAACAGGACTTAGAGGAGCGGTCCGACTTGAGACTGGGTGGTCAGGGACCTCCCTGAGGAGGTGAATGGAAATCTATCTGTATGAAGAAGAGGCAACCATGTGATGATACAGTCTGATTCAGATATAGACCTGGCTGGGAAGTGGTAGAGTTTAGTGTTTGAGTGATAAAGATAAGAAACTGGTTCAGAGGTCAAAGAATTTTAGAGTCAACATCTCTGTAATCCTGTAGGTCTTTTCTTCATTGTCAGAAGATGGCTGCAGTGGTTCCAGATACTATGTCTACAATCATGGCAGAAAGAACGGGGAAGGACCGAAGTGTTAGGTTTATTACCTCCTTTCAACAAGAAATGAATAGAGAAAACCTTCTCAGAAACCCTCTAGCAAAATTCAATTTGGTATTATTGGCCTGACCAATAATACCAATAATACTGATCATCCGCCAACCATGCATCTAGCAGGGAAGTGGGCTGGGAAAGTAAGGATTTTCCTAATTGCCTTGGATTAGTCTTATTACATCACCTGGAGATATTGACATCACGCCAAAAAAAAACCAAAATTCTATTGCTAAGAAGGAGAGGAAATGACTGTTGGGTAGGCCATAATAGTGACCATCATGATAGAGGAGAGACGTAAAGATGAGGTCAGAGAAATTAGGAAGGACCAGATAGATCATAGTGGGCCTTGTAAACCATGGCAAAAAGCTTTAGGTTTTTTCTAAATGCAATGTAAACCATTAACTGTCTAAGTAAAAATGTGACCTGGTCCTATTTACATCTAAGGGATCACTGTGTTGCCACATGAAAAATTAATTGTAGAAAATAAGAGTGCAAACAAGGACTTAAAAGACACATGCAGTAGAACAGGCAAGAGACAACAGTAGCTTAACTAAGATAACAGCAATAAAGATACAGAGGTGAATGGACTCAAAACAAATATTTTGGAGTTATTGTTGGGAGGACTTATTGGCATATTAGGTGGGGGTTGAGACAGGAAAGAAAACAAGAGCTATGATCTGAACCTCATAGATGCGCTATTTTAGCATTTACAGAAAAAGACTCTGAAAGGCAGTCTTGGATAGAAAAAACACAAGAGCCATGCTTTATATATAAGCCTCTGATGTCTGTTAGACTTGTGAGTAGCAATCTCAGATCACACTGTAGTGAATGCTATGTTGTCTCCTGGTTCTCTCATCAAGATCAAGGTACTAATGCCCCCACCTGCCAGGAGTGATGGTGGCTCATAGCACATAGCTGAGTTCCTCCACAGACATTGCCCTTGGCCCAAGAAAATTGTCCCATCTAAGGTTATTCCCTCTCCTTGAGGATGGTCCACACCCAGTGATTGTTTGCTACAGGGGTTCAATGGCCTGGCTCCCCTGCCTCAGTTTGGACCTACTTTGAAGCATCATCCCCAAAACAAAGGCCCTCGTGGAATCGGTGGAGGCCTTTGCTGTGACTGTGTTGCAGCTCACCTGCTCTCTCTGCCAACCATGCTGGCTTTACTTCCTCCCAAGAACTGTTCCCAAGACCACTCTCCAGTCAACTTCCTGCATGTGAATCTCTGTCTCACAATCTGTTTCTCTCACACCCAACCTAAGATACATGATGCCGGGAGCAACTGAGAAAGCAGAATCTAACATGGGATTTTGAAGCTTGTCTACCTGCTAACTGACTGACAATAAAGACCCCATCACTGGTGGAAGGTGCAGAACTGAAGCCCCTGGCATTTGGCTGGAGTGCAACTGTTAAAATCTTCACTGGCAGTGAACCAGAACAGGATACTCTCAGGAGGGAACGCAGTGACAGGTACAGAAGCAATAGTTGTAAAGGCACCAGAACCAGATGGCTACTGCTGAGTTTTATCAATACACTGGAGAAAGACAAGGAAAAGCTAGGGTGATTAATCACTAATTGAAGGTGAATTATGAAAAGCAAAGGTTCTAGCTGGTAATATATAAAAACATTTTTATCTCCTGCAGCCAAAAGATACAAAAAGCTAAGACTTAGGACTTAGTTACAAGCATAGCACAGCTAAAGAGAAGGTTGAGTTCTCTCCAGGGCCAAGCTCAGAACTCTGGGTATGAAGATTCCTGAGGACTAAGATGTAGGCATAAAACTCCAGATTCCCCTACATAAGTGTCCCATTCCCCAGCACTGAAGGCTAGAACTTCCTCCCTTGCAATTAATACAGAGGCCTCTACATTGCAAGACAATATGAGCATCCCCTTTATGATCTTCCGCTAGCATCTCACTCCATAGTCAGTAACTAAGACCAGTAATCAAGATCAAGTCAAACCCACCCAGAAAGTATTGGGTCTGTTAGAAGGACAGGCATCCTTCCCTGAAGGAAACACAAGGCCTAGACAATGTTTACCAGCATGAGCCAGAAGCATATGTATGGGGCACATACAAGTGATATCATATGCTACTTGTATTCCTCTATCTGACTTATTTCTCTTATGATAATCTCTAGGCTCATTCATTTTGCTGAAAATTGCATTATTTCATTCTTCTTTATGACTAAGTAATATTCCATTGTATGTCTATGTACCACGTCCCCTTTTTTTACATACCACATCTTCTTTATCTATTCATCTGTCAATGGGTATTAAGTTGTTTCCATGTCATGGTTACTATAAATACTGCTGCTATGAACACTTATGTGTATGTATCTTTTCAAATTAGAATTTTCATCTTTTCCAGATATATGCTCATGAGTGGGATTATATGGTAGTTCTAGCTTTATTTTTTTTAAGGAATCTCCACACTGTCCTTCACAGTGGCTGCACCAATTTACATTCCCACTACAATGTAGGAGTACTCCCTTTTCTCCATGCCCTCTCAGCAGTAACTATTTGTAGACTTTTTGATGATGGCCATTCTGACCGGTATGAGGCGACACCTCATTACAGCTTTGATTTGCATTTCTCTAATAATTATATATTAGCTAAATTTTTAAGTAAAAAATAAAGCGCTTTTAGATCAGTGGTTGCCAGAGGAGGGGAAGGAGGTGGTGGTGAAAGGGTGAATGGGGTCAAACAGCACACACGTTAAGCTATAAAATAAATAAGTGCTAGAGATGTAATGCATAGCATGGTATATAGTTAATAATACTATCTTTCATATTTTAAAGGCATTAAGTAGATCTCAAAAGTTCTTATCACAAGAAAAATAAATTCTGTAACTATGTATGGTGATGGATGTTAACGTACTGTGGTGATCACTTCACAATATATACAAATATTGAACCATTTTGTCATACACCTGAAACTAGTATAACGTTGTATGTCAATTACACCTCAATTTTTTTTTCCATTTATTTTTATTAGTTGGAGGCTAATTACTTTACATCATTACAGTAGTTTTTGTCATACATTGAAATGAATTAGCCATGGATTTACATGTATTCCCCATCCCGGTCCCCCCTCCCACCTCCCTCTCCACCCGATCCCTCTGGGTCTTCCCAGTGCACCAGGCCCTCAATTACACCTCAATTTTTTAATGAAGTTGTTTTAACTTTGAAAAAAGTTTAAGACCACTATGTACATAAGAGCCTCTTAACTCTAAACATGTGTATTTACATTGCTTTTCCATTTCCATGAATATATTTGGATATAAACGCCCTGGGAAGTTATACACAGACATAAATCAACATGTCACAGATGGTTGAGATATTTGAAAAGTCATTCTCGGTACTTTCTCCTCCCTCTCCAGTTTTCTCACATATCCCTCTGCCATCAAGCTCAAGTTGAAGACACTCACCACTCAGCCTCACATTATCTTTCACTTAAAAACATTCAGGTTGTAACTCTTCTCTCTTTCTCTGGCTTGCCCCCTTCAAGTCTCTTCCCCACAAAGATCGTCTCAGATCACCTCGCCTGCCTTCCTCTTCGACTTTCACCTTCAACAGTCTCTACACACTAACCTGCTTATGGCTCCACACTGCAAAGTAGATTATTTCTCCCAAATTTCTACAGGGAGTCTATTTATTTATCAGTTTGTGTTCTGAAAAAAATGAGGGTTGATATGTGTTTCTTCACGCATAAGCACAAAAAAAAGAGAGAAAACAAGCAGTAGTGATAAGGGCAATACTGGTGAGGAAGAAGGAAAAAGAGGGGGTCAGAGGATGTTGGTTAGAGCGAGAATGAGGAACTCCCTAGCAGTCCAGTGGTTAGAACTCAGCGCTTTCCCTGCCTTGGCCCATTTCCATCCCTAGCTTGGGAACTAAAATTCTGAAAACCATGAGGAGTGCCAAAAAAAAAAAAAATGGTGAGAATGGATAAGAATAGTCCCTGCCCTGAGAATTTTGCAGGATTTTCAAGAAAAATTTTCTTCCTAACATAACATACATAAGTTGACAGCTACACAGAATTACAACATAAACACAGCTTGTTTGAATGCCCTCCACCTATAGCACTTTCTCACAATCAGGAACTCAGTTTGAAATTTCTCAGACTCTTCTCTATAGAACACTACTGTGTCCTGAGCTATTAGCAGGTATGTGAGAAAAGAGTCCTGTGTTAAAATGTGGGGAATATAGCTCACAGTCACACCTCTAGGAAGACACATTAACCGATTAAGACTTCTGAAGAGATTACATTGTCAAGTATGTGAAAATACAGTTGAGTACATTTAGCAAGGAGTCTCAAAGTCTTTAAAGTATTTATGTTCTTTGACTCAGTGATTCCCAAGTATATGATTTTATCTTAAGGAAACAATCTTGGATGTGTGCACAGATTTTCCCACAAGGATGTTTATCTCCCTGTGCTATGTATTGAATACATTAACCAAGGAACTACAGAAAGCCCAGTAGAGAAGGGAATTGGTTATATAAAGAATGGTATGAAAGTGAAAGTCAAAGTGTTAGTTGCTCAGTCATGTCTGACTCTTTGTGACCCCATGGACTGTAGCTTGCCAGCCTCCTCTGTTCATTGAATTCTCTAGACAAGAATACTGGAGTGGATTGCCATTCCCTTCTCCAGGGGATCTTCCCAACCCAGGGATCGAACCCAGGTCTCCCACGTTGCGGGTAGATTCTTTACCATCTGAGTTACCAGGGAGGCTCAAAAAATGGTATGGCCATATAGTAAAATATTATGCAGACAAAAGCAAAGATATAGAACATTTAATGGCATAGAAGAATGTTTATAAAATAGCAAAAGGAAAACTTATACCTGAATATAAAAAGATAAGTACCTTTTAAAAGTTAAATGTTATGCAAGAGGAAAAATATGGCGAAGGACTTATAACAGGAGTTTCATACCCAAATATTTCCCTATACAGGCAGATAAACTATGACAGGGTGTTCTTTCCTAAAGACAGCAGTTGTGAGTCCTGACATGCCAGAATGCAGGTCACATGATGCCAATCTTCAATATTTCAGAATAAGCTAGAAGATATATGTGTCTGTAAGAAATCACCCAATTTTTACATGTTGACAGTCTAATTTTTAAAAATGTAAATATTACACAGCCAAATAAAACACATCTGCAAACTACCATCAGCAGCTCTGATTTATGCAGAATGTCAACAGAGGTTTTCTCTGGGTGTCAGGATTTCAAGCAAATATTATTTCTTGCATATTGTTGTTTATGCTTTTTCTGTATTTTCTATAATAAAAAATAAATCATTTAAATTTTTTCAAAAAATCATTTTGTGTGAATTTTTAAGAGTTCTATTGTAATCCTTGCTACTGGAAATAGAATAGTTGGAATTTAAGAATTTTGACTAGAAATAAAAACAAAGTATTACCAACCTATATGGTGCCAACATGAACCATACATTTACACTGTCAGTGTACTTCCTTCCCAGCCTTGGAACTATCTGGGAAAAAAAGACCTGTCTGACATTTTTACTGATTTTTTTTTTTTGCCTTTATTCAAAACATTGGCAATACTACAAACATAAACAACCTAAGGTTATGGAAACTGTGTTATAGTAATTCTATAAAAACCATAAGAAAAATTAGACCCATCTATCCAGAATCCAAACCGGGTTCCTTGGAAGTTCCACAGTCAAATCGATTTGTAAAGTACTGCATACAAAGATCAACGCATCCTGGCAGGGCTAGGCTCCAAAACGTCCCCTAGTTTAAGCGCATGCGTACACGGTCTTGGTTAGCCAGAGAGTCTCAAATTTATTTGTTCACAAAACTCTTTTTTGGAGCATTTATTACCACCCCCTACGAGCTCAGATTCTTTAGGATGCAGATCAGAAAACAGACTGTCCCTGAGTCAGAAACAGGAAAAAAAAAAAAAAAAAAACAATCCCTTAGAAATCCATTTTGTGTAATTGATCACTTGTAGTGAATTTCCATATCACATAGTCCACTGTTTTTAAAGACGAAAGACATGTTTCTGGTATTTAGAAACTCAAGGAACAAAGAACTGGCTCTTACCACTCGGGAGATTAACCCACCATTCACAGTAAGGTGTATCTCAAAAATCCACACATTAAAGGGTCCCTTGAGGTCAAGTTTTAGAGTCTCATAACAAAATGATACTGAACTAAAACTCGGTAGGGGTCAGGTGTGGGGCGAAAGGAAAGACAGTCTGAAAATGGTTTTCCTTTTTTAACCATTTTACTTAGACTTCAGTTAACAGACTTCTATTCAGTACAATGGTAAAAATAAACTTCATCATTTTATTTTAAAAGAAAACAACTATTAAAGCTCCAAATCTGTCTCTGGCACACTAGCACCACTTCAAAACCGTATCCACCAAGGCAACTGTTTTAAAACAGACTGTCTTCCAAAATCACCTGATATATGACTATAAGTTCATTCACCCCCCACAGCTGCATGAAGGGAACCCAGGGTGATTAGAGAGCAACATTTCTTCATTTCCTTTCTCCCCTCTCCCTGGCTCTTCCTCTCCCAGCCCCTCTCCCTCTCCTTCTCTGTGTTATGCTGGTTCCTATCATCGCAGGAGGCAGGGGAGCAAGGCAGACTAGCCTGTTTGTGAGGTTTCTGCTTTCATGTGTCAACATGCATTATGGGATCTTAACATCCATGGCTATTTATTTTACACGTATTGTTTCGTCTGCAGAGGATAATATATCATGTTGCGGTCTGACAGCTTCCTTCCAACAGACCCCAGTAGCGGGGAGCCAGCTCAGCTTGCTTTCCCTCCCAGCTAAGCTCCAGATGCTGCCCCCTCCTACTGAAAATGGGAAGCATCTCCCACACAGCTAATTTTTTGGTTTTTCCTGGTTTTGACTTATCCAGGAGATAGACTATACCCAGCTGATCCAGCACTTAGCAAAGTTCAGAAAATGGCCTCTGGGGGAGGATTCTGCCTCTTTGCTTTTGCTTGTTTGTTCACTAACTCTAAAGAAAATGAATTTCTGGTCAATAACCACTTGTTTCAGAAATGACACAGCCACTAAAATACACCAAAAATCCGAAAGACATTGTTCAGACCCAGGGGGAGAAAAAAAAAAACCTACCTTTTTCAAGGATCCCATAAATACCGGGAGGAAGATAAGAACTCTACAGTCTTTGTGCCATAATAAGCTTAAGTGAACACACTTTTCCAACCCAGAGCTCCCCTTTGTGGTTTTCCTCACAAACAGCCGAAGGGGGGATTTTTTTCCTATGAATCATGTTCCCCTTCACATTCAGTTGATGAAAAGCCTTCTTTCGTGTGAGCCATTTGATGTTCAAAGAGCTCTTCAAAATACATATGAACAGCCTTTGGAGAACTCTTGGAACACCAATCTAAATGTGTATCTTAATAACAGGAAAGCTTCATTAGCTGTAAACAGACCCCAATGCCAAATTCCAAGTAGTAAAAATTCATGCCATTGTCATCTGCCCCTGAAGTCAAGAGCAGCTTAGAGTTTGACCTTCCACACACTTCTATCCTTCATCATTTAAATGTCAGAAACTGATACTACTATACAAAGGTTACTACTGCTGAGCTGATGTGGCTTGTCATGGCTAAACTCACTCTGCTGCTATTGTCCAATCATAACACAAAAAAAGCACAAAAATATCCATGGTCCCCAGATTTCAAAATATTTCTACCTCTAAGTTACAGTTCCAGGTTCCCCAGTGCATCTGAAACTCCATGAAAACTCAGGGAAAGACAGCATCATGGCTTGCATCCTTCCCCACCCTCCCACCCCCATACCATAGGCATCTTTAAATTTTTTTAGCAAAGAAACAGACCTTAGAGCCATAGGAAAAGTATATAGGAACTGGGTCAAAGAGAACAGACTGACTGATGTGATTTTCCATTTTTCACCATTTTATCCGAAAACAAATTGCTTTTGGTTTGTGGGGGGCGAGCGAGGGGCATATTTTCTTTTCTCTTTCAGGGAAGGTCCAAATCCTTCACTGAATGCAAAATAGCCTTGCAAAAAGAAAATGAGCCCTGGGGAACGCTGTCTCATTGGGTTTTGCTTTGTTTGTTTGCTGACTCTAAGGAAAATATATTTCTGGTAAATAACCCCTTCTTCTGGGCTCTCATAGCCTCTGGAACACAATGAAAATTCGTTTTATGGTCATCCATTAACCATCTGATTCTCATGTTCTAACTTACATTAGCTCCTCACTCAGAGGGTAAAGAATCTACCTGCAATGCAGGAGACCCAGGTTCAATCCCTGGGTCAGGAGGATCCCCTGGAGAAGGGCATGGCTACCACCTCCAGTACTCTTGCCTGGAGTATTCCATGGACAGAGGAGCCTGGTGGCTTACATTCCAGGGGGTTGCAAAGAATCGGAAACGGCTGAACTGACTAACACACACACACAATCATAACAGAAATAACGAGATATATTGGACATTTATTAGGTGCATCTTACTATCTCACAAAATTCCATTTACTCCATACAGATTTTCTCTCAACTGGAGGTGTGGGAGGGCAACGCTAGTTTCACCTAAACATAAGTTATGCAACCAATGAGCTGAAATTAAAGGTGCCACTAGCTCCATTTGTCCATTCTCAAACCTACCTCCCAATCCACATCTCTCTGGATCATAGACCCCCACATCCAGCACAACTTGGATATCCCACAGGCACTGCAAACTCAGTTTCTCTAAAACTTAATTTGTCTTTTTTTTTAAACCAATCTTCTATTCCTCTTCTCTTCTCTATGAGAGTGAAGTATTAGTTGTTCAGTTGTGTCCGACTCGTTGCAACCCCATGGACTGTAAACCACCAGGCTCCTCTGTCCATAGAATTTTCCAGGCAAGAATACTGGAGTGGGTTACCATTCCCTTCTCCAACCCAAGGATCTTCCCAAGCCAGGGATCAAATCTGCATCTCTTGCACTGCAGATGTATTCTTCACCACGGAACCATCAAGGAGAAAATGGCATCAAAAAAGAAAAGAAAGAAAGAAACCCAAGACCAAAGCCAGAAACCAAAGAATCATCTGACATACCTTCCCCTCAACCTCTACATCCAAATCCACTGATCTGATCAAGACAGCCTTAACAATCCCCTCTACCGGATGTAACCTTAGGCTGAGTTCTTCCTCAGTCCAGGCCCTGACCTTTTTCTTAGGACATTTCCTCTAGAAAATCCTCTATAAATTCTTTTTCTACCCCTTTGATATATAGTAAATCTTTTAAAGGTGCTCTGGCCACTTTTACAACCCAGGACTGTCTTTCTCCAGGACCTGGGAACCAACTCCTTGAACTGAATCATCAAGGAGCCTGTCCCTGCCAGTCTTAGTGGCAGGGTGCAGAACCCTAACTTCAGCTAGCACTCAACGCCACAAAGTAAAACTACCTTTTGTAACAAAGATACAAGCATGCTTAATTTGGGTGGGGGGTGAGGGGCAGGGGGTGAGTGGTGATTAGTCAACACGGATGACCTGTGTTTTCTCTTAAAAATCCTCCCATCTGGAGAAGCTAGGTCAAGATGGTGAAGTAGGAGTACCCTGAGTTCACCTCCTCCCATGGGCACTCCAAAATTATACCTATTTGCAGAGCAATTCGGAGACGGCAATGGCACCCCGCTCCAGTACTCTTGCCTGGAAAATCCCATGGATGGAGGAGCCTGGTAGGCTGCAGTCCATGGGGTCGCAAAGAGTCAGACACGACTGAGCGACTTCACTTTCACTTTTCACTTTCATGCACTGGAGAAGGAAATGGCAACCCACTCCAGTGTTCTTTCCTGGAGAATCCCAGGGACAGCAGAGCCTGGTGGGCTGCCGTCTATGGGGTCGCACAGAGTCGGACACGACTGAAGCGACTTAGCAGCAGCAGCAGCAGCAGAGCAATTATTGATAAGAGAGACCAGAATCTACCAGAAAAGATCATCTACAACTAAAGACATAAAGAAGGAACCACAATGAGACCAGTAGGTGGGACAGAGTTTAAGTATTGTTAATACCCATACATCCTGGTGGGTGACCAAGAAAAGGGAAAATAATTACAATTACAGAGATTTACCTCAGGAACAAGGGGGCTAGCCCACATTGGGTTCTACAGCCTGAAAGTCCTGCATTGGGAAGACAAGCCCCCAGAAATTTTGGTTTTGAAGGCCAGTAGGGCTCACTTTCAGGTGAGTCAGACAGCTGTGGGAAAGAGAGACTCTATTATTGAAAGGCCTCTGGTGGCTCAGAAGGTAAAGCGGCTGCCTGCAATGCAGGAGACCCAGGTTCGATCCCTGGGTCAGGAAGATCCCCTGGAAAAGGAAATGGCAACCCACTCCAGTACTCTTGCCTGGAAAATTCCATGGATGGAGAAGCCTGCTAGGCTACAGTCCATGTAGTTACAAAGAGTTGGACATGACTGAGCAACTTCACTTTCACTTTTCACAAAATCTCACATGCTCTGGGACCTAGGGCAGAAGCAGCAGTTCAACAAGAGCCTGGGTCAGACCCACCTGCCGATCCTGAAGAGCCTTCCACAGAGGCAGGAGCAAACTAGAGTTCAACCTGGGAGAGAGACACTGCCCAGCTCAAACTGGGACAGAAACAACAGCCATTCTGGGGAGTTTGTTCTACCACGTGGACACTGGGGATAGAAGTGCCATTTTGGAATACTCCTTCTAGCTTATTAGCCTTGAGATCTGGCCCTGGCTTTGTCAGCCAGCCTGTAGGCAACTGTACTAGAATCCCTCAGGCCAAGCAACTAGCTGTGGGAACCGGGAGGAGACAACTACACACACCAGCAGGCAGGATCTGTTAAGATGCCCTCCCCCCATCCCCCAACACACCCTCCACCCAGCCTTAAGCTACCAGAGGACCCAGAATGTGGCTCCACACACCAGTGTGGAGGCACTAGAGCTGAGATACCCAGAGCCCTGCAGCCGGAAACCCTGGGACCCAGCTCTGCCACCAACGGGCAGACACCACTCCCAGGGCTCCCTGGGCCCTGCCCACCCACCGTAAGCTGACCCTAGCCTTGCAACCAGCCTCACACACTAGTGGGCAGGCATCAGCCCCTGGACCCCACTGAGCACCAGCCCATCTCACCAGCTGGCAGACATGAGCCTCAGGACAATCACAGTGCCACAGACTGATATGGAAGGGCATAGTCCACACCTCAGTAGTCCAACACCAGCTCTAAACACCTTGGTCCTCTCAGTCAGCAACTCCAGAATCCAGCCCCACTCACCAGTGGACCAATACAAGATTTTGGACATCTAGACCCCGCAGCCAGCTATGTCAGGAACCAGTCCCACTTGAAAGCAGTCCTACACCAGCTCTGGGACCTTGTGTCCTGCACCCAGAGACCCAAGGACCTGGCTATGCCCATGAGTGGACCAGCACTAGCCCTGGCTGCTTCACGCACTGGTGCATATCAATCCCAGAATATCCTGGATCCCCACCCTGCCCATCAGCGGGTGGACACCAGCCCCAAGACCACCACAGCCATGGAGTTTGCCTTGTCAGAAACCAGCCCCCACACCAGGAGGCCAGCACCAGTCCTAGGACAACCCAGGCCCCAGCCTTGCCCACCAGCAGGCCAACTCCAGCTCTGGAACACCTTGGGCCCCTTAGCCAGTATCCCTGAGATCCAACCCCACCTACCTGAGGGATGGCAACAGCCTTAGGACTCCCAAGGCCCTGCATCCAGAGACCCCAGGACCCAGCTCTGCCCACCAGTGAGTCAGCAGTAGCCCTAAGACTCCCCTGGGCCCCATTCTCACTCACCTTCAGGCCAACATCAGTCCCAGGAGCCCCTGGGCTGTGGTCCCACCCACCAGCACACCAATACCAGCTCTGAGATACCTTGGACTCCTCACCCAGCTGCTCTGGGAATCAGGCTGACTCACCAACAGACCAGAACCAGCTTTGGGACACCCTGTAGCCCAAAGTAGCCATACCAGGAAACAGCCCCATCCACCAGTAGGACAACACTGGATCTGGGAACCCCAGCCCTACAACCACCCACCCCAGAACGTGGCTCTGCCTACCAGTGAGGTAGTACTAACCCCAGGTCCCCGAGACTTCTTAAGCCAACTTCCTCCTGACCCAGCCCTGTCAACCAGTAACCGGCAGCATCTGCACAACACAGGCCTTGGTAATTCACTGGACAGGGACCAGCAAGGCTGACCAGGCCACCCACAGTAGTCAACCCACCACAACAGAAGGACCCATTCACCCCTCGAGAATACAGCTCCAGTGACTAGAGCAGGGGAGGGGGTGGCGGGGGGAGATGCACTGCTAGGATGCACAGAACATCGCCTACAAAAGGCCACTTCTCCAAAGCCAGAATAAGTAACTAACCTAACTAATCAGATACACAGAAATAAAAATTGCAAATTAGAGAAAATTAGGTGACAGAAGAGCATGTTCCAAATGACAGAATAAAATAATACCCCAAGAGAAAAATTAAGTGAAATAGAGATAGGCAATCTACCTGGTAAAGAACTCAGGGTAGTGATCATAGAGAATCAAGGAAATCAGAAGAAGAATGGATAAACCATGTGAGAAGTTAGAAGATTTTAACAAAATGTTAGAAAAGAAGAACCAAACAGGTATGAAGAACACAATAACTGAAATGAAAAACATTAGCTTAAGACACAGAGGAATAGGAAAAAAAAAAAAAAGAATCTAACAATAGAAACAGGAATTAGAAAAAATAAAAGTAAACACAAATTAACTTAAAATTAGTAACTGTATAAAATTTTCATTGACTAATTCATGACATATTAAACACAAATTAATTTAAAATTAGTAACTATAAAATTTTCATTGACTAAAAAAAAAGATACAGAGGAATAAATCAGCAAGCTGGAAGACAGTAATGGAAATCACTGAAGCAGAACACAAAAGAAAAAAGAATATAAAAAATTAAGACAGTTTAAGAGATCTCTGGGACAACATCAAGCATACTAGCATTCCCATTAAGAAGAGTTCGAGGAAAAAAATAGAGAAAGGGGTTTGAGAACATATTTGAAGACATAACAGCTGAAAACTTCCCTAACCTGGAAAAAGAAACAGCCATCCAAGTACAGGAAGCAAAGAGAGTGCCAAACAGGATCAACCCAAAGAGGTCCACACCAAAATACATTGTAGTTAAAATGGCAAAGGTTAAAGATAAAGACAGAATGTTAAGAGCGGGAAGGGAAAAACAAGTCAGACAAATACTGTATGTTATCACTCATGTGGAATCTAAAAACTAAAGTGAATGAATGAATATAACAAAACAAATGGATTTATGGATAGAGAACAAACTAGAGGTTATGGCAGAATGATCCCTGTTTGTTCTCAAGCCAATCCATTCAATATCACAGTAACCCAAGTCTATGCCCCGACCAGAAATGCTGAAGAAGCTGAAGTTGAACGGTTCTATGAAGACCTAAAAGACCTTCTAGAACTAACACACAAAAAAGATGTCCTTTTCATTAAAGGGGACTGGAATGCAAAAATAGGAAGTCAAGAGATCTCTGGAGTAACAGGCAAATTTGGCCTTGGAGTACAGAAAGAAGCAGGGTAAAGGTTAACAGAGTTTTGCCAAGAGAACACACTGGTCATAGCAAACACCCTCCTCCAACAACACAAGAGAAGACTCTACACATGGACATCACCATATGGTCAATGCCGAAATCAGATTGATTATATGCCAAAGATGGAAAAGCTCTATACAGTCAGGAAAAACAAGACTAGGAGCTGACTATGGCTCAGATAATGAACTCCTTATTGCCAAATTCAGACTTACATTAAAAAAAGTATGGAAAACCACTAGACCATTCAGATATGACCTATATCAAATCCCTTACAATTATACAGTGGAAGTGACAAATAGATTCAAGGGATCAGATCTGATAGACAGAGTGTCTGAAGAACTATGGACATCCAAGAACAATGTTCATGACACTGTACAGGAGGCAGTGATCAAGACCATCCCCATGAAAAAGAGATGCAAAAAGGCAAAATGGTTGTCTGAGGAGCGCTTACAAATAGCTGAGAAAAGAAGAGAAGTGAAAGGCAAAGGAGGAAAGGAAAGATATACCAATCTGAATGCATTGTTCAGATTGTTTGAGTAAACTCTGGGAGTTAGTGATGGACAGGGATGCCTGGCATGCTGCAGTCCATGGGGTCGCAAGGAGTCGGACATGACTGAGTGACTGAACTGAACTGAACAACAAATTATTTATTTACATATCCCTCAATAGATAAGTCCTATCAATCCATATTCAATCTGCCTCACCTCAGTTCCCCCAAACTAACTCTGTATAACATCTCAGGTGACTGCATAAGCTCCTAACTACTTTTTCTGCTTCCAATCCCACCCCCCCTCCAAATTGCTCCCCCTTATCTTTAAAAATCAATTGAATGATATCACTCCACTATCATTCCACTATCAAGTTCCTGATGGCTCATTATCTACTACACCTCCAACCCCACAGGGTAACTCATTCAACCCTAGTTAGCCACTATATTTTTGTTTGAGCAGCTCCTTCTACCTAACGTGGCTCACACTCATTTTCCAAAAGGCAAACTCCTTATTTTCAAAAGTTCTGCCAAAGTGTTATGTCTCAAAGCCATCCACCACCAAAAATTAATCACTGCCTCCCCTTTCCCACATTTTCCCATTTTAAATCACTGTAGATCAGTTATCACAGTTTGGCTTGCATTATGTAAATGCCTGCCTCCCTCCTCGACAGTGAATATCTCTAGGACAAAAGTCAAGTGACACTAGTAATATCCCCACTGCTAGTAATATCCCTAGTAATATCCCCACTAGTAATAAGTGATTGTTGAACTCATTTGAGAAAGCATTTTTAAATCCCTAATTGGTAAATTTAAGATAGGCATTTCTAATAATTTCTGTCCCCTCACCCACTGGGGGAAATGGCGGTAGAAATAGCTTAGGTCTCCAAGTCTTTAACATCATAAGAATTGTAGAGCTCAAAGAAGTTGTTGGAGACTGGGGTCAATAAACATTTGACTGGTGAAAAAAAATTGAGACTCTTTCCTGACAAAAGTACTTCCAAACATGATCTTTATTAAGCCAGTGCCTTATAGCTTTTAGATTTTGATGCTGTATTTTAACCATGCTACCTGGAAGGTCATTTATTGATAGAAATGACACAGCCAAGTGATTTCTTACAAGATCTTAAGATCGTTCAAGGAGGTCTTCTCATTTCTAACCTTTACAGCAGAGTTTCAGAGCCTCTGTTTTTATACTAAAAGCTATTACAAGCTGCAAAGTAGAGAGTTTTGAAGCCTTCTTTATGCTCTCAGAAGACTGATACCATGCTAAGACATATGCTATACCTTTAATTCTGGGTTGGCAATGACTGGTTTAAAAAGTAATATTCAATGACAGGGACTTTCAGACACTTTCAGGAATCACTTCCACTGCCTTATCAAATACCAACAAGGTATCTACCTCTGCATTAGGATAAATGAGATAAAGAAGAAATACATTAAGGATAAGATTCAGAATTTTTTCTGAAATATCCTAAAACATATACCATTCTCTCAAATTTCTCATACACAAAAATGCAGTAAAAACCTTGATGCAGATGAAAATTTATTAATATTATCATTCCTTAAATGAATGCTCTTACTACATATTGTTACCTGAGCCAAATGTATGCAGACATCTTCCTTCATGGGCAATATGATGAGGTAGGAACCACAATTTTTATAATTCTGTATTTATTTTAAAGTATCTTAGGAAAAAAATATATAACTAGTACAACACACCCAAGGGTCTTGTGGCTTAGAACATAGGTCCCTAGCCCCCAGGCCACAGACTGGTAAGAGTCCACGGCCTGTTAAAAACACACACAGCAGGAGATGAACGATGGGCAAAACTTCATCTGTATTTACAGCCATTCCCCATTGCTGCCTCCTGTCAGAGGCATAAAAAATGCAATGTGCTTGAATCATCCCAAAACCACCCCAATCCCATCCCATCTGTGAAAAATTGTCTTCCACGAAACTGGTCACTGGTGCCGAAAAGGTTGGGGATCACCGGCTTGAATGAGACAATAATTGTTGCAACTGCAGTAGCCTATCTTATTCCGATTGAACAAGGCACTGTGCCCTAGCACAAGCTTGAATGCTTCACATCTTTAGGGACTGACTTTCTTAATTTCTTGGGAGCATTACTAAGGATGATGGCCTAGATCTCTAACACAGATCCATATACCACCTTTCCATACCCATCACTGACCTTGTGTGTGTGTAAGCCTGAATAATTATCCTTGACTCTTTCTGAACACAAAACACCTATGAGGGACACTCTCTGTGCTAAGTGACACCAGAATCAAAAAATAATGCTACTGAAATAGAACTTCAACTTTGTTTTAAACTAGGTGACATTAAACATACTTTATTACTGACTGCTAAAAAATTCCATTCTTCTCCTCAAGGAATTTACTTTTAGGTATACATTTTTGTAAAATTAATTACATTTATAACTTGATATTATTGTTTTTCTTTGTTCTTTAGTTAATGACAATATGGAGTAAAGGTATTTTATTTATTATTATAGCTATATTTGTGACAAATGAAATTAGCTTTTACTAATAGTAAAAATGTTTCTTTTTAAAATATATTTAAAGTTTTTATAAAGGGATTGTATTTAAAGAAAAATGAGTAAATAATAGCACAGATGAGAGGAATATCATAGAGATGACATGATGGATATGTTTTGGAAACACTATCCTAGAGAAAAGCTCTTTAGAGAGATGAACTCTCTTCCACAGAGGGTAAATAACTTACACTCTTACCACTGTTGGTTCCAAAAGCTAAGAACACATAAACAGGCAGCTGCAAAGAATATCACTCTAGAAGACAGAGAGAAGATGAAAAATTGAAAAAAGAAGTATGTGGATTTTGGATAATACAGAAAAACTCTAACAGGGATGAGTAACTTTTGAATCAATAGTAATACACTCAAAGACTACTTGAGCCCCTTTTTAACCTCTTATGCCATTGCGCCTTCACAATCATATAAAATCTTAAGTTTTCCAAAAAAAATCTTTAGCTTTTCAGTAAGAATCACTAATAAAAAAAAAAAAAGGTACTATCTCCCATAAGCATCCTCAACCACTCAAAAAAATTTATTTTGTTATGCTTTATGTTTCATTGTTTGTATTTAAATATAAGGTTCCCCATACAGACTTTTGGGCTTTCCAGGTAGCTCAGTGGGTAAAGAATTTGCCTGCAATGCAGGAGACATGGGTTCAATCCTTGGGTCAGGAAGATCCCCTGGAGGAGTGCATGGCAACCCACTCCAGTATTCTTGCCTGGAGAATCCCACAGATGGAGGAAGGAGCCTGGGTAGCTACAATCCATAGCGTGGTAAAGTGTCAGACAAGACTGAAGCAACTGAGCAAACACACATACAGACATTTCAGGAATTCGATTCTGGTAAATATTACTTTACAAACTCCCCATTTTGGAGGTTTCCTAAGTCACACCCATTAGGGAGTCACGTACCATGTGTTGGGAATTACTCTCTACCTTACATTATCATTAAGAAAAGGAGAAGCTGCTCTCAGTAACCAAGACACTATCCATTACTCCTTGTAAAGGCACACTATAATTACTTCAGACTCCTTAAATTTTCCCAATGATAGTGAAATGCACTGTTAGAAGCCATTGTTAACTTGTTTCAATAAAGACAAATTACAGAGCAATACAATTAAACTAAGTTATTTTCAGTCTTATTTTTAATAACATGAGAAGAGTGAGTTTGAGGTAACACAGTAACTCTGTAGCTTGTAACAGAAAAATAGAAGTAGTAAATATGATTTTTATGATGAAAACAAACAATTGGTATGAAGGGAATGCAAGCCTACCCTGATTAGCATTACTAACCTTGCAAATATGCATACAAATAATTTTTATACAACGTCAAATGCCAAGACTAAAAATGTTTCAAGTATACTTTGATGGATAACACATCTACAGTGTGCATTTTTAAATAATGTAAAACAGTCTGTAAAATAAAATCACAAATCAGGAAATGTAGAAAAGCAGCACCATAAGGTACATATGGGAAGTCAAGTGTTCTTCCAAAATTCACTTTTTATGTAGCAGGGTGACCTGCCTCTTGAGAAACCTGTATGCAGGTCAGGAAGCAACAGTTAGAACTGGACATGGAACAACAAACTGGTTCCAAATAGGAAAAGGAGTACATCAAGGCTATATATTGTCACCCTGCGTATTTAACTTATATGCAGAGTACATCATGAGAAACACTGGGTTGGAACAAGCACAAGCTAGAATCAAGATTGTGGGAGAAATATCACTAACTTCAGATATGCAGATGACACCACCCGTTTAGCAGAAAGTGAAGAGGAACTAAAAAGCCTCTTGATGAAAGTGAAAGAGGAGAGTGAAAAAGTTGGCTTAAAGCTCAACATTCAGAAAACTAAGATCATGGCATCTTGTCCCATCATTTCATAGGAAATAGATGGGGAAAGAGTGTCAGACTTGATTTTTTGGGGCTCCAAAATCACTGCAGATGGTGATTGCAGCCATGAAATTAAAAGATGCTTACCAACCTAGATAGCATATTAAAAAGCAGAGACATTACTTTGCCAACAAAGGTCTGTCTAGTCAAGGCTATGGTTTTTCCAGTGGTCATGTATGGATGTGAGAGTTGGACTGTGAAGAAAGCTGAGGGCCAAAGAATTGATGCTTTTGAACTGTGGTGTTGGAGAAGACTCTTGAGAGTTCCTGGGACTGCAAGGAGATCCAACCAGTCCATCCTAAAGGAGATCAGTCCTGGGTGTTCATTGGAAGGACTGACGCTGAAGCTGAAACTCCAATACTTTGGCCCCCTCATGCGAAGAGTTGACTCATTGGAAAAGACACTGATGCTGGGAGGGATTGGGGGCAGGAGGAGAAGGGGATGACAGAGGATGAGATGGCATCACCAACTCAATGGACATGAGTTTGGGTGGACTCTGGGAGTTGGTGATAGACAGGGAGGCCTGGCATGCTGCGATTCATGGGGTCACAAAGAGTCAGACATGACTGAGCGACTGAACTGAACTGAACAGACCATAAAGAATTTCCAATGGACCCAAAACTTGCACTTCCCTAGTGGCTAAGCAGGTAAAGAATCCACTTGCAATACTGGAAATGCAGGTTTGATCCACTTTTCCATAATAATAGGGCTTCCCTTGTGGCTCGGCTGGTAAAGAATCCACCTGCAATGCAGATTGGATCCTGGAGTTGGGAAGATCCCCTGGAGAAGGGAAAGGCTACCCACTACAGTATTCTGGCCTGGAGAATTCCACAGTAATAGAATCCCTTTTTTTTAACTGAGTACCTGGCAGCCAAGTGTTTCAAATCCTTTTAGAACACATTTATTATAGATAATTTAAAGCATTAACTGTTATGAACAGTGGCAAATATATATATACAAGCAATACAAAAAGAATTCAGGATTTATTCATTTAATACAAATGCTTCCAGTGCTTTTAAAGTTCTTGCATTTCACTGATGAGTAAAGGAAAGCATAAAAAATAAGTAAATTTGTTCAAGTTCACATTCAACATTCAACAAATATTAAGTAAATTATAAACTTGAAGTGAAGTTTAGATTCTATTGGACAAGATGAACAAAAAATAAGTAAACAGATAAATAAGGATGAATACAGACATGATGAAGGCAATTAAGGGTTGAGATACAGCCTAGCAGGCAGGAGGGGGAACATGGCAGGCCAAATTTTGATCAGTATCATGGAAGGCTGAGGGGTAAAACAGCAAAGGTTGCAGGAGAAGATGACACAGGTAGAAAGAGGTTCGAAGGCCTTCATGTGGACAATGCTTCACACTTAAGTAACTGGAGGTGCCTCTTTCACATTCCTGCAGAATGCTGTATTGTGTAATGTTTTCACACTTCTCTTGCTACCATGAAAGGATCTGTAAATGCATGATTGCTTATTCTCCCAAAAGAGCACATCCCTGGAAGCATCTGCATTGAAACTTGAATCTGCCAGCACCCATGCTACCACATGGGCAATGGATTGGGAAGGAGACAGCAGGGGCTACCATGGATCCTAACAGCCATAATGGGACATTGGCAGAATGAATCTGAAATAGAGTCAAGATCAGTAACTCTGGTATGAGCGTCTGAAAAGCTCACCAGGCTAATGACCTGGAATATTCTCCAAAACAGTCTTGTCTCCTGCTGCTCTTTCCCACAGCCCCTGCCCCCTTACACTTCCTTTTTTTTTTTTTTTCAATTGGAGGCTAATTATTTTACAATATTGTAGTGGTTTTTGCCATATATTAACATGAATCAGCCATGGGTTTACATGTGTCCCCGATACTGAACCCCCCTCTTACCTCCCTCCCCATCCCATCCCTCAGTGCACTGGCTTTGAGTGCCCTGTTTCATGCATCAAACTTGGACTAGTGATCTATTTCACATATGGTAATATACATGTTTCAATGCTATTCTCTCAAATCATCCCACTCTCGCCTTCTCCCAGAGTCCAAAAGTCTATCTTTATATCTGTGTCTCTTTTGCTGTCTCACATATAGGGTCATTGTTACCATCTTTCTAAATTCCATATATATATATATGTGTGTGTGTTAATATACTGTATTGGTGTTTATCTTTCTGACTTACTTCACTCTGTATAATAGGCTCCGGTTTCATCCACCTCATTAGAACTTATTCAAATGTGCTCTTTTTAATAGTTGAGTAATATTCCATTGTGTATATGCACCACAGCTTTCTTATCCATTCATCTGCCGATGGACATCTAGGTTGCTTCCATGTCCTAGCTATTGTAAACAATGCTGCAATGAACATTGGGGTACACATGTCTCTTTCAATTCTGGTTTCCTTGGTGGGTATGCCAAGCAGTGAGATTGCTGGATCATATGGCAGTCCTATTTCCATTTTTTAAGGAATCGCCACACTGTCCTCCATAGTGGCTGTACCAGTTTGCATTCCCACCAACAGTGTAAGAGGTTTCCCCTTTCTCTGCACCCTCTTCAGCATTTATTGTTTGTAGACTTTTTCATAGTAGCCTTTCTGACTGGCATGAGATGGTACCTCATTGTGGTTTTGATTTGCATTTCTCTGATAATGAGTGATGTTGAGTATCTTTTCATGTGTTTGTTGGCCATCTGTATGTTTGCTTTGGAGAAATGTCTGTTTAGTTCTTTGGCCCATTTTTTGATTGGGTCGTTTATTTTTCTGGAATTGAGCTGCATGAGCTGCTTGTATATTTTTGAGACTAATTCTTTGTCAGTTGCTTAGTTTGCTACTATTTTCTCCCATTGGGAAGGCTGTCTTTTCACCTTGATTATAGTTTCCTTCACTGTGTAAAAGCTTTTACATTTAATTAGGTCACATGTGTTTATTTTTGCTTTTATTTCCATTACTCTGAGAGGTGGGTCAGAGAGGATCTTGCTGTGATTTATGTCAGAGAGTGTTTTGCCTATGTTTTCCTCTAGGAGTTATATAGTTTCTGGTCTTACATTTAGATCTTTAATCCATTTTGAGTTTATTTTTGTATATGGTGTTAGAAAGTGTTATAGTTTCATTCTTTTACAAGTGGCTGACCACTTTTCCAAGTACCACTTTTTAAAGAGATTGTCTTTTGCCCATTGTATATTCTTGCCTCCTTTGTCAAAGATAAGGTGTCCATAGGTGCGTGGATTTATCTCTGGGCTTTCTATTTTGTTCCATTGATCTATATTTCTGTCTTTGTGCCAGTACCATACTGTCTTGATGACTGTGGCTTTGTAGTACAGTCTGAAGTTAGGCAGGTTGATTCCTCCAGTTCCATTCTTCTTTCTCAAGATTGCTTTGGCTATTCGAGATTTCTTAAATTGTGAAATCATTTGCTCTAGTTCTGTGACAAATACCATTGGTAGCTTGATAGGGGTTGCATTAAATCTATAGATTGCTTTATGTAATATACTCATTTTCACTATATTGATTCTTCTGATCAATGAACATGGTGTATTTCTCCATCTATTTGTGTCACCTTTGATTTCTTTCATCAGTGTTTTAGTTTTCTATATATAGGTCTTTTGTTTCTTTAGGTAGATTTATTCCTAGGTGTTTTATTCTTTTCATTGCAATGGTTAATGGTATTGTTTCCTTAATTTCTCTTTCTGTTTTCTCATTGTAGGTGTATAGGAATGCATGGGATCTTTGCGTATTAATTTTATATCCTGCAACTTTACTATATTCATTGACTAGCTCTAGTAATCTTCCAGTGGTGTCTTTAGGGTTTTCTATGTAGAGGATTATGTCATCTGCAAACAGTGAGAGTTTTGCTTATTCTTTTCCAATCTGGATTCCTTTTATTTCTTTTTCTGCTCTGATGGTTGTGGCCAAAACTATGTTGAATAGTAGTGGTGACAGTGGGCACCCTTGTCTTGTCCCTGACTTTAGAGGAAATGCTTTCAATTTTTCACCATTGAGGATAATGTTTGCTGTATTATGTTGAGGTATGTTCCTTCTATTCCTGCTTTCTGGAGGGTTTTAATCATAAATGGATGTTGAATTTTGTCAAAGACTTTCTCTGCATCTATTGAGATAATCATATGGTTTTCATCTTTCAATTTGTTAATGTGGTGTATTATGTTGATTGATTTGTGGATATTGAAGAATCCTTGCATGCCTGGGATAAAGCCCACTTGGTCATGATGTATGATCTTTTTAACATGTTGTTGGATTCTGTTTGCTAGAATTTTGTTGAGGATTTTTCCATCTTTGTTCATCAGTGATATTGGCTTGTAGATTTCTTTTTCTGTGGCATTTTGTCCAGTTTTGGTATTAGAGTGATGGTGGCCTCATAAAATGAGTTTGGGAGTTTACCTTCCTCTGCAATTTTCTGGAAGAGTTTGAGTAGGATAGGTGTTAGCTCTTCTCTAAAGCTTTTGGTAGAATTCACCTGTGAAGCCGTCAGGTCCTGGGCTTTTATTTGTTGGAAGATTTTTGATTACAGGTACAATTTCCATGCTTGTGATGGGTCTGTTAAGATTTTCTATTTCTTCCTGGTTCTGTTTTGGAAGGTTATGCTTTTCTAAGAATTCATCCATTTCTTCCAAGTTGTCCATTTTATTGGCATATAGTTGCTGATAGTAGTCTCTTATTATCCTTTGTATTTCTGTGTTGTCTGTTGTGATTTTTCCATTTTCATTTCTAATTTGTTGAACTGATTCTTCTCCCTTTCTTTCTTGATGAGTTGGGCTAATGGTTTGTCTATTTTTTTTTCTTCTCAAAGAACCAGCTTTTAGCTTTTGCTGATTTTTGCTATAGTCTCCTTTGTTTTTTCATTTATTTCTGCCCTAATTTTTATGATTTCTTTTCTTCTACTAACCCTGGGGTTTTTCATTTCTTCTTTTTCTAGTTGCTTTAGGTGTAAAGTTGGGCTATTTATTTTATTTTTCTCTTGTTCCTTGAGGTAAGCTTGTATTGCTATGAACCTTGCCCCCTTAGAACTGTTTCTACTCAATCCTATAGGTTTTGGGTTGTTGTGTTTTCATTTTCATTCATTTCCATGCATATTTTGATTTATTTTTTATTTCTTCTGTGATTTGTTGGTTATTCAGAAGTGTATTGTTTAGCCTCCATATGTTTTTATTTTTAATAGTTTTTTTCCTGTGTTTGACATATAATCTTACCACAATGTGATCAGAAAAGATGCTTGAAGTGATTTCAAATTTTTTGAATTTACCAAGGCTAGATTGATGGCCCAGGATGTGATCTATCCTGGAGAAGGTTCAGTGAGCACTTGAGAAAAAGGTGAAATTCATTCTTTTGGGGTGAAATGTCCCATAGATATCAATTAGGTCTATCTGGTCAATTGTATCATTTAAAATTTGTGCTTCCTTGCTAATTTTCTGTTTGGTTGATCTATCCATAGGTGTGAGTGGAATATTAAACTCTCCCACTATTATTGTATTACTGTTAATTTCTCCTTTCATACTTCTTAGCACTTGCCTTACATATTGTGGTGCTACTATGTTGGGTATATTTTGGTAATCGTATATCTTCTTCTTGGATTGATCCTTTGATCATTATGTAGTGTCCTTCTTTGTCTCTTTTCATGGCCTTTATTTCAAAGTTTATTTTATCTGATATGAGTATTGCTACTCCTGCTTTCTTTTGGTCTTCATTTGTATAAAATATCTTTTTCCAGCCCTTCACTTTCAGCCTGTATGTGTCCCTTGGATTGCAGTGGATCTCTTGTAGACAGCATGTATAGGGGTCTTGTTTTTGTATCCATTCAGCCAGTCTTTGTCTTTTAGTTGGGGCACTCAACCCATTTACATTTAAGGTAATTATTCATAAGTATGATTCCATTGCCATTTACTTGTTTTGGGTTCGAGTTTATAAACCTTTTCTGTGTTTCCTGTCTAGAGACGATCCTTCAGCATTTGTTGATGAGCTGCTTTGGTAATGCTGAATTCTCTCGGCTTTTGCTTGTCTACTTTTGAAGAGAATGGGCTGCCTTTTTGGGTGCCTGGTGTCCTCCGCCAGCGTTCAGAAGTTGTTTTGTGGAAGTTGCTCAGCATTCAAATAATCTTTTGATGAATTTGGGAGGGGGGGGCGGAATTTTCCCTGTCCTATTCCTCTGCCATCTTGGGACCACTCCCCCACCTTTCACTTTCCTGTTGCCCTGTCTACAATAAAAAGAAAAAGAAAAACCTACAGTTTAGTTCAGTTCAGTTGCTCAGTCATGTCCAACTCTTTGCAGCCCCATGGACTGCAGCATACTAGGCTTTCCTGTCCATCACCAACTCCCAGAGTTTGCTCAAACTCATGTCCATTGAGTCAGTGATGCCATCCAAACATCTCATCCTCTGTCATCCCCTTCTCCTCCTATCTTCAGTCTTTCCCAGCATCAGGGTCTTTTCCAATGAGTCAGTTCTTTGCATCAGGTGACCAAGTATTGGAGTTTCAGCTTCAGCATCAGTCCTTTCAATGAATATTCAGGACTGATTTCCTTTAGGATTGACTGGTTTGATCTTGCAGTCCAAGGGACTTTCAAGAGTCTTCTCCAACACCACAGTTCAAAAACATCAATTCTTTGGCACTCAGCTTTCTTTATAGTCCAATGTTCACATCCATACATGACTACTGGAAACACCACAGCTTTGATTAGATAGACCTTTGTCAGCCAAGTAATGTCTCTGCTTTTTAATATACTGTCTAGGTTGGACATAGCTTTTTGTCCAAGGAGCAAGCGTCTTGTAATTTCATGACTGTAGTGACCATCTACAGTGATTTTGGAACCCAAGAAAAGAAAGTCTGTCACTCTTTCCACTGTTTCCCCATCTATTTTCCACAAAGTGATGGGACCAGATGCCATGGTCTTAGTTTTTCAATGTTGAGTTTTAAGCCAACTTTTTCACTCTCCTCTTTCACTTTCATCAAGAGGCTCTTTAATTCTTCTTCACTTTCTGCCATGAGGGTGGTGTCATCTGTGTATCTGAGGTCATTGATATTTCTCCCGGCAATCTTGATTCCAGCTTGTGCTTCATCCAGTCCAACATTTCGCATGATGTACTCTGCACATAAGATAAATAAGCAGGGTGACAATATACAGCCTTGACGTACACCTTTCCCAGTTTGAAGCCAGTCTGTTGTTCCATGTCTGGTTCTAACTGTTGCTCTTTGACCTGCATACAGATTTCTGAGGAAGTTGTACTTACAACAGTACAGAAAGGTACGAAATGGAAAGCAGCAGTTTGCAGCCCTTTCTGACCTACCAATAATCTCTCCTCTCAGATAAACTCACTTTTGTCGGTTTCTGCTTTGACTTCCTTTGGTTGTTACCCTCATACACGCGAGGACTTCCCTGGTGGCTCAGACAGTAAAGAATCTGCCTGCATTGCAGGAGATCCTGGTCTGAGCCCTGTGTTGGGGAGATCCCCTGGAGAAAGGAATGGCAACTCATTCCAGTATTCTTGCCTAGACAATCCCACGGACAGACCATGGGGTTGCAAAGAGTCAGATACGACTGAGCGACTAACACACACTCATACCATACATCTAAATGGTGAACTATGCCTATTCCCTCATTTATCAGTTTTAAACAGTTTCTGTTTACTCCCTGTTCTTTCTTTTTACTTAACTAGGCATCTTTCAGATCTTTCTATTATCAGTATAAACAGTGTCTTCATTGCTTTTTTTATAGCTGCAATAATTTTGTCCTGCCCTCACATACTGAGCTGACCCATTTGTGACTCAAGCTTGGGAAATTTTCATCCTCCGTCAGCTAGTCACAGGAACCCCACCCCCACCCCATGAGGCAGGAGGTATGGATCACCCTGTGAACTTTCCATAACCATATTACATGGGAGTATAAGATGAGTATTTCACCTTAAAATTAACATAGCTTCACTAGGAAACTATATACTCCAACACAACAATTCTGATCATTGAAAGCAGGCCCTATCACCAGCTCTACCATGTGAAGATTACAGATCAAAACCTTTCTCACCCTACCTATAAAATAACCAAATAGCTTCACCTACCTACCTTAAGACCTAATAGGGGAATTTTAATCTGCCTAAAACAAAATTGAGAAGGCCAACAGTCACGTGAAAAGATGCTCAACGTTGCTAATCATCAGAGAAATACAAATCAAAACCACAATATCTCACCTCACTCCTGTCAGAATGGCTATCATCAAAAAAGACCAGAAATAACATATGTTGATGAGGATGTGAAGAAACGGAACACTTTTACACTGTTGGTGGGATGTAAAATGGTGCAGCCACTGTGGAAAAGAGTATTGACATTTCTCAAAAAGCTAAAAATAAAATGATCATATGACCCAGCAATTCCACTCCTGGGTATATATTTTTTAAAAAAAGAAACACTAATTCAAAAAGTTACATTTATGTTTATAGCAATATTAATTACAATTGCCAAGATATGGAAGCATTCCAATATACACAATAGGATATTACTCAGCAACAAAAAAGAATAAAATAATGCCACTTGCAGTAACACGGATGGATCTAGAGATTAGCACACTAAGTCAAGTAAGTCAGACAGATACCATGTGATATCACTTAAATATGGAATGTGAAATAATGATACAAATGAACTTATTTACAAAAGAGAAACACTCACAGACATAGCAAACAAACTTATGGCCACCAAAGAAGAAAGTATGGCTACAAAACAAACTTATGGCTACCCCTTTCCCCTTTCCCTCCTCCCCTTTGGAGGGATAAATTTGAAATTTTAGAAATTTAACATATGTATACTACTATATGTAAAATAAACAGCATTGACCTACTGTATAGCACAGGGAACTATATTCTATATCTTGTAATACCCTATAATGGAAAAGAATCTGAAAAAAGAATAGGTAGGTAGGTAGGTAGGTAGGTAGATGACTGAATCACTTTTCTATACACCTGAAGCACTGTAAATCAACTACTGTTGTTATTGTTTAGTTGCAAAGTCATGTCCAACTCTTTTGCAACCCCGTGAACTATAGCCTGGAATGGAATGCTCCTCTGCCCATGGGATCTCCCAGGCAAGCATACTGGATTGGGTTGCCATTTCCTTCTCCAGGTAATCTTCTTGACCCAGGGATTGAACCTGTGACTCCTGCATTGACTGGCAGATTCTTTACCTCTGAGGCAGCAGGAAAGCCCAAATACTTCATTTTTTTTTTAAAGAGTATTATAAGGTGATAAGTGCTATGAAGAAACTAATAAAAATAAATGGAAAATAAGAAAAGAAAAATATAGCACACAGGGTAGATAAAGTGTCCCATGTATAGTGTGATGCTGTGAAGGAGTGTGTAGTTTTAATTGGGTGGCTAAGAAAGACTCACTGAAAAAGTGACAATTAATTAAAGACATGAAGGAGGGAAATAAATTAATGCATTAAATATTCACAAAAAAAGATTACCCCAAACTATTCATAGCCCTTAAATTATTTGGTTTAATTACACCCTGTTCCCTGAAATAAAATGTTAAATTCGACAGATATCTCAAGATTTAGTCAACTCATGTCTATTTTTTATCCTTTTCTCTTATCTTCAATTTTATTTTTTCAGTCCTCACTGAATTCCTCATGTGGTCTATTGAGTCCTACTTTCAGCCCATAATGGGAGCTTCAAAACAAAAGTAGATCTTGAGTACTTTATAATCAACTCAGGCTATTATACACTACTTGTTTGGATTTTCAATTTCTTCGACTCTTAAGATTTTAGATATCCTTTCATCTAGTTATAACTATCTTTGCATATGACAGAACTCTGCAACTTATCATATTCTCCATATCTGATGGGACCTTATAACTCATAAATATATTAAAATGGTATTCAATTAACTTCTGGTTATTTCTCAAGGCCTTCTCTGGCTTGCCATCCCAGCTTTTTAAGATCATTCTACTGACAAGCACTTTATAAACATCTGTCTTAAAGCATTCTAGAATAGATGATAGGAATATTTACTCTGGAGACAAAACATGGCTATGCCAATCATTGCCTGTGTCACCTTGGGCAAGTCACTTATACTTTCTAGGATTCAATTTCCCTACTGTAATACGGAGAAGATAAAATTGGTACATATCTTACTGAGTTATTGTAGGGATTAAGCAAGAAAAGTGCCTAAAACGCTGCCTGGAACATAACATGTGCTCAATAATTTTAATTTATTATTATCATTATATTCCCAACTTGTGATATATAATTTTTATATTCATTTGCTATTTGTCCTCCTTGATAGTAATTCCTATATGTCAGAATCTAAAAAACAATCCTCAATTTGAGATGACTTCCATTTACATCCCATAAGAACAAGCTGAATTGAGCACAAAGCTTGGTTCTTTGGCTCCTAATATACTTAAGGATTCCCAGGTGGCTCAGTGGTGGCAAATCTGCCTGCCAATGCAGGAGACAGCAGGAGACTCAGGTTCAATCCCTGGGTTGGGAATATCCCCTGAAGGAGGAAATGGCAACCCACTCCAGTATTCTTGCCTGGAAAATTCCATGGACAGGGGAGCCTGGTGGGCTACAGTCCATGGGGTTGCAAAGAGTTGGACATAACTTAGTGACTGAACACACACTCACACAAATATTTAAGCATGTGCTAATTTAAGTAGTTTCAATGCTCTACTTTTGCACTTGCTCCAGTAATGAATTTTACTAACGTAACACACAAATCCAAAAGGAGTTCCCCTATTGTTTTCCTCAGGCTGGCAGAATCTCCCCTCACTGCAGTTGTCTAAATCTCCTTTCCAGTTGGGTGTTCTCATCCATCTTCTCTTAGGTGCAGTTCATCTGCTCTGTGTACCACCTCTTTGAGGTGAATGATGAAACCCCATTCTTCAGTATCAAGGGTCCTGATCACTAATGTGTTGTGCCAACTTTTCTGGCTGCCTGAATGGGGTGCATGACCTGCTGTATCTACTGGACTTGAACACTATGTGTATGCAAATCCATCTAAATCCATTGCCCATTCCTATAATTCTAATTGCCTGAATCATTACAATAGTTATATGGCTTCATAGTTTACAAAGTACCTTCAAGGACATTTTCTTCTTTGAGATAGAAATACTCATATTATTATTCCTAATGTGGACTAGGAGAAATTAGAAAAGGTCAGAGAAGTAATAACTCTCAAAACTAAGACTAGAACAAGGATTTACAGTGTGAGTGTATTGTATAGATGCCAGGAGGCAATAAAGACCAGAAACTGTCCTGAACCCAAGAGAAACAAACTGAAGGTAAGTTAAGTAGTCAACCTCACCAGGCTGGTTTGATGGATGGACCTTTAAAGGAATGTGGAAGTACCTTCAGTATGAACATGGAAACTTCAACTCTAACACAAACATTTGAGTACCACACAAAGAGATGATTCTATGAAAACTTTCTTCCAAAGTAGACACTGTATTCTCTACAGTTTTTCTCAATCAAAGTTCCACTGGAGAATTAAATCCTACAGAATATGATTGGTGTGTGATTTTTTTTTTCTCAATTCTTCCCAGAATGGAACAAAACTAGTACCATTCTAGAGGCATAGACAAGAAGTTAATTCATTATATTCATTGGATGCCTTAACACATTAGGAAGCAATTTCTTTGTGGGATCTTGGTTGAGAAGAACTAAACGAGAGCACTTATATTAGACCTACTCTGTGGAACAACCATCTTCACCTGAAATGAGTATTTAGTCTTAAGAATTTAAAAAAAGCATCAGAACTGAATAAATAACTCCTCTAAAGAGTGGGCAACCCATGCCTATGTACAGTTACTTCTCCAACAGTAACCCATTCTGGGTGTCAATCTTACGAAGGGCCAACTCATTGCAAAAGACCCTGATGCTGGGAAAGATCGAGGGCAGGAGGAGAAGGGGATGACAGAGGATGAGATGGTTCGATGTCATCATCAACTCAATGGACATGAATGTGAGCAAACTCCAGGAGATAGTGAAGGACAGGGAACTCTGACATGCTGCATTCCTTGTGACATTCCATGTCACAAAGAGTCAGACACAACTCAGCTAATGAATGGCAAGAACTTATGAAGGGCAATGCTTTAAGGTTAAGGACTATATACGTCAATGCAGCAAAAGTCTAATACTCCCAGGCAAATATGCCTATTAAAGCCACATGTTTCGTTATATGGGAACCAGGGAAGACAATCTAAAAAGTTTAGCACCTTCCAGTCCTTCCAGATGGGAGAACATCTCCAGAGAATGTTCTCCAGGCAGGGGACCTGTCACAGCAGTTCAGTCTGTGAACAAGAGTGACTTCAGGTATCAAAATAGATGATAAACTTTGGAAGCAGGCTGACTGAATCAGGTTAGGCAGTTTTTTTCCGCAAAAGGCTTTCAGAGATGTGCGGAGGATGTCTCTAGAGGCTGGAAAATTGATCCCCATTGATTCCAGCATGGAGATGATGACTTACAAGCCCTGTTTTGACTGTGGATTGGTGAGCCAGGAGAGTCTGGCAGTAAAAACAAACCAACCAGGCCTGTTCTGAACTGACTAATCACCTCCAAGCCAAGGAAACAAATCTGCCTTTGCCATTAATACAGCTCTTAGTTCAAATAACAAGCAAAAAGGAAATACAACCAGACAGATTTAAGGAAACAAGGGAACAAAATCAGGGGAGTTTTGCCTCCCGTTCATTTTCATCCATAAGATCTTTTTTTTATACTTTAAACATGTTTACTTTGAGAATGAAGTAAGGAAGGAAATGCCCTCAGAGAGAAAAAAAAAATTGTGAATTTAGAACAGAAGCATAAAGGCCTAAGGAAATAAACCCCAAGGAAACAGAATAGAATATTATTTGAATAAACTGGCTTAATCAAGATTAATTTTGTTTATTAACAAGCAGAATTGTTATTAAAGCTAAGTAAGCAGTGGTCTGTATCCAATTAGAGCAGACAATTCTCAGGAGAAAAACAGAACAGGAACCAGAGTGAAAGCTGCCCTCAATGTAGGGAGGAAGGGAAAGTCCTTTATTCGAAGATCTTCAATGTGAAGAACTAGAAATGGGATGGAACACAGCTTTGAGACAAAGTCTCTATTTATTCTCATGCTTAAAAAAATGACAGTGTATTTGAAAAACATAAATGAGTATGGAAATTTGCATTTAAACACTACCTGATCCCTTTATGAAAGTAAAGAAAGCGTTAGTGCTCAGGGTGTCCAACTTTTTGTGACCCCATGGACTCCTTCTTTGCAAGCCCACCAGGCTCCTCTGTCTATAAAATTCTCTAGGCAAGAATACTGGAGTGGGTAGCCACTCCCTCCTGCAAGTGATCTTCCTGACCCAGGAATCAAACCCAGGTCTCCTGAATTACTGGCAGATTCTTTACCATGTGGGCTGCCAGGGAAGCCCAGTGAAAGTAACAGTAGTTAAAATCCCATCTTCTCCAGAGGCCATACTAAGTGTGTTGTGAATTCTCTCCTTTTGTCCAACTCTCCTACAGCTGCTGCTAGAACCTTAGGGGGAGGCACTAGTGTTATCTCTTTTGACTGAATTGTTGTTGTTCAGTCACTAAGTTGTGTCTGACCCTTTGCAACCCCATGGACTGCAGCCAGATCCCTCTGTCCTTCACGATTTCCCAGAGTTTTGCTCAAATTCACGTCTGTTGACTGAATTAATTGGTTTCTTTTCTGCTACTTGGGATTTTTTTTAATACTCATTGTGTACCTTCTGTGTGCCAGGCACTGTGCAGGACTCTCGATATGGTTGCTGCCTTCAGAAAATTTACAGACAGCACAAACTGTAAGGAAAAAGAGAGAGGGTTGTAGCAGAAACAGTGAGGGAGGGAAGCACCTATTTAAGTGGTCAGATCAGCTGAGGCCTGAAAGAGGAACAGGAACCATCATGTGAAGTGCAAGAAGGAAACAGAGGCCATAGTATATGCAAGGGCCAGGCTGGAAAGAACTTGGCACATTAACATGTTCAGAAGGTAGATTAGTGAGAGAACAATGAACAAGAGTGACAGGAGGAGGAATTGAGGGGAGATAACAAGGGGTTTTAGAACTTGTTACAGAGTTTAGTGGATATTAAGTAGAGTGGAAGCTGCTGGAGGGTTTTAAGCAGGGATGATGTAAGATCTGATTTGCATTTTCTAGAAAATTAATTCAACTCTGGAGCATAGCTTATAGGGATTCAAGAGGGGAAGCAGAGAGACAAATGAGGAAACTATTTTCCAGGTAACAGAGACAGTGGTGGCTCGGTCTATGGGATGGCCACAGAGAAGAAAGAGAGTCAAGATATGCTTTGGAGGCAGGATTACTAGAACTCAATCTATACATCTGGGTCTCTTTTTCTGTTTTGCATATAGGGTTATTGTTACCATCTTTCTAAATTCCATACATATGTGTTAGTATACTGTAGTGGTCTTTATCTTTCTGGCTTATGCGGGTGGAGAGGGAGGTGGGAGGGGGGACCAGGATGGGGAATACATGTAAATCCATGGCTAATTCATTTCAATGTATGACAAAAACCACTGCAATGTTGTAAAGTAATTAGCCTCCAACTAATACAAATAAATGGAAAAAAAATAGAACTCAATCTTCTATATTATTCTGTAATCACACTTACCACATTTTCTAGTAACTTTCTTTGTCTCTTTCTGACAGTGACTATGACCTCTTTGAAGGTAGGAGCAATATGTCACTAGCCTGGGTTCCTCAGAGCCAACCATAAGGTCTGATAAACCCTCAAAAAGGATTGGATAAATATATGTTAATAAGATAAAGATAAGAAAATGCAACCACCACGGGGAGGATAAATTATCTATTCTTTGTTGTCTTACCTAGGTTAGGACTGTGAAAGATCAAAATCAGAAAGTACCATCCTGAAAGAGACACATCATCCTAGTCATGCCCCTAGATCAGGGGATCCATGACCACCATGCATGTGGTGCATGCGTAGATTCTAGTTAAGGGATATGTTGGTATCATTGTGCTTGAATGACCCAATCTCCTGCTGCCAAAATACCAATAGAAGTAATATAGTACAGGGATTAAAAGATTGGACTCTAGTGTCAGGTTCAAATTCTGCCCCAATCCTTCTTAGCTAAATGATGTGCAAATTACTTAACATCTCTGCATTTTATCAGCTATAAAATGGGTAATAATAATACTTACTATGGAAGGCAGAATTATGGCCCCCCAAATATGTCCACAGGCTTCCCTGGTGGCTCAGTGGTAAAGAACCCACCTGCCAATGCAGGAGATGAGGATTTGATCCCTGGGTTGGGAAGATCCCCTGGAGAAGGAAATGGCAACCCACCCCAGTATTCTTGCCTAGGCAAGAATCCCATGGATAGAGGAGCCTGGCAGGCTACAGTCCCATGGTGTCATGAAAGAGTCAGACATGATTTAGGGACTAATCAACAACAACAAAATATGTCCACTTTCTAATCCTTAGAACTTGTAACTATGTTATATTACACAGCAAGGGAGAATTAAGGTTGTAGATAGAATTAAGGTTGCTAGTCAGATTACCTTAAAATAGGGAGATTATCCTGGATTATCTCAGTGGGCCTTAGGTAATGACAAAAGTCCTTAAATTTAGAAGAGAGCGATAAAAGAGTCACTCTCCAAGTGATACAGTGTGAAACAACACTCTACTGTTTGCTGGCTCTGAAGGAGTGCAGAATGACTAAAAGCAGACAAGGGCAAGGAAATGGATTCCCCGCTAAGGCCTCCAGAGGAACATTATTGTACCAACACCTGGCTTCCCAGGTGGCTTGGGCGGTAAAGAACCCACCTGCCAGTGCAGGAGACCTAAGAGGTGTGGGTTCTATCCCTGGGTCAGGAAGATCCCCTGGAGTAGGGCATGGTAACCCACTCCAGTATTCTTGCCTGGAGAATCCCATGGACAGAGGAGCCTGGCAGTCCATAGGGTCACACAGAGTCAGACACGACTGAAGCGACTTAGCATACACATGCCAATACTTTGATTTTCAACCCAGGAAGACCCATTTTGGACTTCTGACTTACAGAACTATAAGATAATGTTTGCTGTTTTGGGCCACTATATTTGTAGTAATATTACAGAAGACATGTAAAGCTAATACATTATTACCCTTCAGAAATACTAAGTACATCTAAATGAGTCAGCATGTGTAAGAATGTTCTTAATACAGACCAGAGTAGTATAAGCATTATCTATCATCCTGCATGAGGATGCCTGACTCGTTCAATGTTCTTGGCTGCACAGCCCACTCAAAATAGCCCTTCATCCTACAATTACATAAGTTATGATAAATACATTCAAAAATAATGATGTTAGAGCATCCTTCAATACACAATTTTAGACATTTTGGCTTAAGATATAGACAACATTCTCAAGCATTTTCCAAGTCCCAATATCATTTTTCTCTCAACAAGTTTCTCCAACTGGGTAGGAAACAACTGACTTGGCTATAAAGATCAGTCTGGAAATTCCAGATGCCAGTTTTAAAACTGAACTGGCATGGGATTTCTTGCCTACTCCTCCCATCACCTAGAAAGGAAGGGTTTTTATATGCATCGTTAGACACCTCTGTCATAAATGAATAACCTGAGCCAACGTGAAGAGAATTATTAATACTTTCACCAATTAAGAAAGCACACACTTCTGTTATCAACTATAATCACTGGTTGGCTTCAACTGAAATCTCCTTAGTTTAATAAAAACATCACTGCCATTTATTAAAATATAATATGCTTTGCCAGGAACACTCTTCTACCCTGCGTTACTGGCCCAGTCTCACTGGAGATTCAAAGTGTAGTATCAAGTGAGAATTTAATGCCTGACCTGACCCCATTCATGATTAAACCTGTCTTATAAAACCTAGGTCATTCCTGGAATGTTCATGACCTACAAGGCTAAAAGATGCCATTGCCTTCATGAGAACCACTTATTGAGAGAAAGGCTCTGTTTATTCCAGTCAGGTTTCACCCATCCATTTACAGCTTTCTAATTTCACTTCTTGGTAATTGTTCCCTCAGCATTTCCTGTAACTGTGCCTTATCTGATTCCTGCACTCTAGAGTGTTATTTTTATTGCAGTGTAAGACAGAAAACATTTTTGAATTATAATTGGAAGTCCTGACTGGTTTCCCATTTGATGCTGAATAATTGAATCCTGGCTAATTAGGTGTGCGGAACCCCCAATTCACCCTGAAGCAAGGCTTACCCTGACTTCTGATGATGCTTCTGAAATATGGGTAATTGTCAGAAGCCATGCATATTGATAATGAGCACATCTTTGCCTCTCTTGCCCTCATGAGGAAAACTGGAAATTTCTAACGTATTTAAATGAGCTATGATGCTTTTGCAAGTGTCCTAAATTATCAGCTGAAACATCCTGAAAATGACTAGAACATCAATCTTACTCACCTCTCTCTTCAAAGGGAAGGTAGCCACGTCAAGGCTCATACTGTGGGATATTCTAGGAAACAGAAAGTTAACCTTAAGTCACTTTTCACTTTTTTTTAATCTAGGAAAACTAGACAGTCATATTGCTCTGCAGCCTCCACAAACTCGAGTCTATTCTTTTGAAGATTTAAGCAGAGTTACAAGGTGAAGATGTGTGCCTGGGCTAAGTAGCAGTTCCTGCTTCAGTCTGAGGACTTACCCTAAGAAAAGACAAAGGAGGCCTATAGGACCAGAACACTTCTGGAATCCCCATACAAGTGTGTCTTTGACAAATACAAATTTTCAGGCCAAAAAAATCACATCTATTCTTAAAGATATTTTCATCAGAATCTGACAGTACTGCAAGGGCCTTCTGCCTATATTTATTTTATTAAAGTTTGACTTCATATCACCAACCATTTCCATCTTTTAGAAAAGTTTCTGCTTTCCTTAAAAGGAAAAAGAAAGCTGTCAACATAATTTTAATTCTTTTGCTAACCTATTTTTTTATGTTCTTGTATTTGCATTTTTTCTTTTTTGCATTATTTGGTCTATTATATGAAAGGATCTCTTTTCAAGTACTGATAACAGAAAATTTAGAAGGACATCAAATTCAATTGGTTTCTTTTAAGGGATGAAATACAGCTAAGGAATAAGATTTATGGGGCTGAAAAGAAGCTTTAAGACCTTCCACATCTGAACACATGTATTGGAAGTCCTGCTCAATATGTCTTTCCCACTGGGACTTTTGCTTGGCTGCTCTGCAAAGCCAGTCTAGGGTTTGTAAAGGCTGTGTAAAAGGGCAGGTTTCACCTTTGACGATAGTCCAGGCAATTTTGCATCTATATTGTATAACATTCCTGCAACTTCACCCATTTACACTAAGAAGATGCCCTTTGCACACAGGTTTGACCAGCAGCCTCACTGCTTAGCAAATGGATGCTATGGTCCAATCATCTGCCCGTGACCATTGCTGGTTAGTGACTGTACCAAGGGTGAGAACCAGAGACTCTCAATCACCAACCCAAGGTCCTCTCCACACTGTTCTGTCCCTCACCAGGTCCAAGGGACTGAAAGATTCTCGAATTGTTACCAAAGGTTTTAGTTCTGATCTTAGAAGGAGAGTAGTGAGCAGTCCTGAAGAACGATCTTAGTTCCCTGCCCAAGAATGAAACCTGGGTAACCTGGATGAAAACTAGGAGTCCTAGCCACCAGACCACCAGGAGCTAAAGGCTAGAAGCAAAGTGGCCCTGGCTCTTGCCCCTGTTTGAAAGCAAGGATGTTTCAAGGAGGTGAAAATCTGTAAAAACAGGTACAAAGTTTATTATTAGAGATATCACACAATGTATGGGAGTGCACACAGGAAAACATTTTATCTAACTCAGAAGCAGGGTAGAGATACACACCCAAAGAGAAAGGGTATGGGCATCCTGTCTAACGAGGAGGACTGCACTAAGTTGGAAGCTAACCTGAGTTACACACCCAGAGAGGAGTGCGGGCATCCTGAATGAGGCCGAACACAATAAGGAGGTGATATAAATCACTTATATAGGACAGTCCTTCCGGGTCTTTGCTTACCTTTGGCCAATTATCTTATTTTTTTCTTCACTTGACTGGTCCTTGAACCCTCCCCAAGATGCGTGCACAACTTTTTTCTAAGATGGATCCCACTCCAGAAGCCTATGGGTGCATGTCCACACTTATTACGGGGTGGAGTCCCTTCCTTTTTTGACCCTCAAGAAAGCTTCTTGCTCATGTGCAGACAGGAAAGTCTTCCTTGATCTTAGGAGTGGGCACCTTATCTCTTTGCTTTAGCAGAGCTCAGTTTTTGCCACTAGCTTTGTCCTTGGAGTGTCTGGGTGAGAAAAAAGCTTGAATTTTATTCCACTTGACAAACACCAGGTGTCCAGCCCAGAGGTACACTATCTCTTGCCTCAATACTGTTTTTCATATCAGGGAATCTGACATCCACGCCTATTCAGAGAGAAGTTACCAGATAATTGATAGCTGAATAAAAACTAAAAATTTAACCGACTGTCAAAATTCAAAGATTTCTTCACACAAGTTCTAATGAGTACAGTTCTTTTACTGAAATTCCCTCCAGATTTTGGCTAATTATTATTTACTGAGCAATTAGTATGGTGCTAGTAGCATGCAAGTGGTTTATATTTCAGGATTTCATATTATCTCATCTTATCCTCATTCTCCTATGAAGTAGGTCTTGCTTTACAGAGAAGGAAACTGAGGCTTAGAGACAATTAAAAAATCTCCTAGGTTACACAGCCAATAAGTGACCAAAGCAGAACTTTATTTGAAAATAGAGCTCAATATACTGCTATACTCAGTTAGTAACTCCTCCCCTATATAGTCACATCAAGTAAACTTTATCAAAAATAATTTTCACTCTGTGCCTTTTATTCTGGACTATCCTTGATCAAGCAAAGAAAATATATTCAATATTACTAGCATTCTCCCAAAGCTTGAAAATTTTATTATTACATCTTTCTTAAAGTTATCTCAAAAAAGGATTAATGATACATCCCAATGATAGAAGCTTTTTGGACTCTGGTCTAAATTCATTATATTGATTCTTATTATATTCCCAATAAAATGAAGAGTAACTGCTCACCACCCACCAGACCATATCTTTTTATATTCCTTTCCCTTCTCTTGCTTTTCTCACAGATTAAATAACTCCAAATCCTTAAGGTTTTATTCCAAAAGGGCCCATTTCCAGTAGTGTAAGGAAATCTGCATTGTTCCTGTCAACTGAAAAAAACACACAACCTAAAAGTGGTGAGTGATGTTCTACTCAGTGGACAAATCTGAGAACATAAGCCCAGGACACAGCATCTCAGATAACTCTGAGAGACTGCTCTGAGGAGGCAAGGAGGGAGCCAGGATTTATAGGAGTTTTCGAAATAAAAGACCAGGTAGTTGGAATATCAAAAGATCACTGTTAATAAAAGAAAACCAGATATCTCAAGTTAAGAATTTAATGCTTTTCTATGGATGGGAAGCTGCAAGAGTCAGGGCTCACTGAAATCATTCCTTTGATATGCACCTCAGCTGTCGAGGGCCAGTATCTGTGTCTTCCCCCACTGGGGGGAGAGGAAGGACTGTAGTGTACCAGCTGGATGGCTGCAACATTTTGTCTACTGATATGGCAGGCAATATTTTTCATTCACGTTCTTAAGTGAGAGGTCCTCTCACTGGGGTAGGAGTGTGCAAAGGCTTTCCCTTAGGCTCTCAGGCAGTCCTAGAGGAGACCATTTCAGGATCCTCAAACGCCTAAAAGTGATCTTCCTGAGAACAAATGTCCTCAAGGCACCATGCTGACTCTCCTTTCCTTCCTCCCCTTTCAGGAGAGCCCTTCTCCTATTCTATGAAAGAAAGGTGGAGCTCACCCAGGCTAGATCATCATCAGTGCTTTGCCCTGCAATATAGAAACCTCAGGCAACAGAGACAAATCAAAACACTGCTGAGAAAGTAACTCTGACTGGGTTATGCATCCTTTTACAACTCAGATGATGTCCAATTTCCTGCTTTTAATCCGGTTAAAGAACAAGTCAACAATTCACTGATAAAAACTCTTCCTTCTATTCTAATGAAAGATCAAGAGTTGATTTTTCTTTGGCACTTAACTTGAAAGGAGTCCAAAGAATTGACTGACATTGAAATAACCAGCTTTCCATTTTTTCATTGATGAACAAAGTTTCAAATGCTTACAAATATAAAAGGATAAAAATAGAGTTTATATCGATGCTAACTCTGTTCCTTTCTAGCAAAATTCATCCACAGATAGAAGAATTTTTAAAACTGTCTCATTATGTGATGCATTTCCAACTAATTTTTTACTTAAGAATCATCCCAACCTGTAATAACTCTGTACAGAAAAATGTTAACGCTTTGAGACTTATGGTGAGAGAAATACATGAGATAAATTCAACTTCAGTGTAAATTGCTATGGTCTTCAGACTCTTAGAGAGTCAAAGGGAAATGCAATAAAATAAGAATAATGTAACAGTCTTATTTTTTAAAGCCCATATTTACATGTGGTAAATTACATCTTTTCTTGTATGTAAATATGTTAAAATTTTAGAAACTGACTTTAAAACGTGGGAAGGAATACTTTGTTTTTCAAAATTCTTTAGTGATACAAAAGGAAAAAAAAATTGAAGATAAGCTCTTCTGCCAACTGCAAAGCTCTTTTTATCCTTCTTAGTACTTATTCCTACTACCCTAAACTGAAGTGTTTAGCAGAAATATCCTAAAAACTCACAATGGCTTGATTAAATCTTAGCCCAGTGCTGCATCTAGGAGAATTACTTTGTAATTCCTACACCTTTTTTAATTTCCTGTTTAACCACCTCAGATTCATACTTTTTAAGAGATAGTTCTTATTGCTCATTGGCCCACAAATTCTCTTCTATCATAGGTAGAAGAGAATAACCACTATAGACATGTGATATTACATGTCATGTAAAACAAAATAGCAGTGAACCCAGAGGGAGCAGAATATGTTCACTCTTTGGTCTTCTTGCCATTCACTTCCCATTCTTCCCTATCTAGGGAACAACTTAGGTAAGGTGGCTTGGAATGATCAGACATCCCTTAATGGCTTTCCTTTGCTCCTTTTCATCCCTCGATCAAATAACTTTGCCTGAAAACCTTTAGCCCAGTTAAATTCCCTCTGCAAACAGGGATAAGAAGGGAAAAGAAAAGAATATTAGTGTCCCTATTTGATACATAAAATCAATAACTCTATATTTTTTAGGTTTGGCATGGGGAGCCAAGGAGTCTGATCATAGTTTCAGATTCTTTAAAAACAAGATTAGACTTCAAAGGACCAAGGATCAGTTTTGTCATATATATAACAAAGTGTGAACAGCAAGTGTCGTCCAGCAATTTCATGAGAAGGATGGACTTGTCAGCTTTCGGAAAGGATCTGGGGAGCTATTGTAAGTTTGGTGCTTAAATCTTTCTCTCTTCTGAACTACCTCCACCTTCTGAGAGTTGGTCATGTGGTCAACAAAATCTCCTAAGATCCTGTCTGGCAAATGATGTTTCTCTTTTCTTACTCTGGACAGTGTAGGCCACAGCCTTCAGAGAGGATGGACTTGGCTGTCCCAATACTCAGCCCTTTTACCAACCCTCCTACTCAGGCTAGGGTATATCTAAGCATAGAGGCAATGAGAGCAATTTTCTCCTACATAATAGAATTAATGGAAGTTTCTCAATTAGCATTTGGGGAACTTTAGGTTCAAGAGCTGCAGTGGAAAGAAGAAGAGGCAACAGGAAGGAAGGAAGGAGCCAAGGAGGATAGGGGGAAAGAGGAGGAGGAGGAAAACAGGGAGAAGGAAGAGTGTCCCTAGCCATAAGGAGCACAACATTAGTTGGGAAGGCAGGATAACAAAAGAGAACATGTTCAAATAAAGGAAACCGTTCAGATGCTTAGTCATGACTTAAAACCAAATACGGTCTATAGACACAGCAGGAAATAACAGTTAGCAAATTTCTTAATTAGGGTCCTTCTTAACCTTCTAGAGACAATTCTGATTCTTTTCATACAACTAAGAATTCTTGCTACTTGCTAAATACAGAAGCACTGGTAAACAAAAGTAAATGAATTTCTACCAACATGTTAGCATTTCACCATCTCTCATTTCTCCACAGGGACCCAGGTTGAGTCACCATCACACTGTGACTCCCACAAGTCAGGTATGGGGTAGAAGGGAAGCTAACATTTTCCTTCCAGATAAATGTATAATTAAAATCCTGATTCATAGATTTGTTAATTGAACTTCCTGCTGTGGACATAGGACATTCTTGGCAGGAAGAATATGGAACTGTTCCAGATGGCTCGAATTGCTTTATTTTTTTCCCCACTACTTCAATATACTCTTCTTTGAACAGTGATTGGAAACAAAAGAAGGTGTGTGCTAAATAGCTTCAGTCATGTTCACTCTTTGTGACCCTGTGGACTGTAGCTCTGTGTGTGTGTGTGTGTGTGTGTGTGTGTGTGTGTGTGTGTGTGTTAGTTGCTCAGTCGTGTCCAGGTCTTTGGGATTCCATGGACTACAGCCCACCAGGCTCTCTCAATGGAATTCTCTAGGCAAGAATACTGAAGTGAGTTGCCATTCCCTTCTCCAGGGGATCTTCCAGGCCCAGGGATTGAACCCTGGTCCCCTGCACTGCAGGCGGATTCTTTACCAGCCAAGCCACAAGGGCAGCCATGTGAGGGGGAGTTAATTCAAGAAGAAGAGAGAGAAGACTAATGTTGTAGAAATGTGATCGATGCTTCTCAAATAAGAGGAAATTGGTAGAGGAGGTTCACTTCCTACGATAGGGCTCTCTGCTCTTGAAACCCAACAAATCATTAGGAGCAAGGAGCTTACTCTCTGTTTCCACCATGGCATGGATGGCTATGTCAGTCCCTGGCTGATCCCAGCTCTCTGTGCTCTTTCTAAGTCACCAGGCTGCATGTCAACAACCATGTCCTTTCAGGTTTTGGAAACTACAGCGAATGTCCTTGGCCACAGGGCAGAAGCACCAGGATGCTCCTGAGCAGTCCATCTCTGCAGAGCACCCCCATCCACACTTTTCAACATTTGCACAAATGTCTTAAGGATCTGGTTTTCTCCATTCCTCTTCTCTCCACTCCAAATTTTCAAGCTAGTTAGGAGGGTTCTACTTGGTCACTTCATTCCTTCAGACCCTCTCTCTAATACATAATCAATGATCTACAAATATGTGATGAATTTATGAATAGTCATGCTCATTTCCATCTCTTTTACTTCCTGATTTTCTGACAATTGTAGCACAGCACTTTCAAAGCCATTTCTCTATTCCACAAGCCACTGGTCATGTAACTCTGTCCACTAAATTTTCACAACCTACCTGGAACTGGGTCAGATCTACGGACCATTTGGTCTGGATCTCCTGTGGCTGGTACCTTCATGGAAGCCTTCATGGTACCTTATGACTTCCCACTCACCCTTGCATTCTCCACCTCTGAACTCAGTTACCCCTTCATCCCAGCATATGTGCAGCCAGCATCATCTAGTCATAGAGTCTTAGCATTCCCAATGTCTGTTCTGTTCAATGGAATGCTGACTTCCAGTGGGATGTTAATAGATATTACAAGAAAAAAAATCTGTGAGCAATGTGTGGAAATATCATGTATTATTTTCACATCTTGGAGATTCACATCACTGAGAAGTTTTGGTTAGGGGATCTGGAGATAAGAGGGGAAAAGTTTGTCTACACAGGATTTCCAACTTATTTCATCAACATGGGTACCTTTGGTCATGTGATGTCTACTGAAATGGGAAGCCATTCCTTTCTCCAGGGTATCTTCCCCACCCAGGAATCAAACCCCAGTCTCCTGCACTGCAGGCAGATCTTTTACCACTTGAGCCACTAAGGGAGCCTGAAATCACTTGGCAGCAGTGTGATTCGAACCCATGCCCCTAAGAGACCAGAGCCTTAATCCAGCACCTTAGACCACTCAGCCATGCTACCCTGTTATGAACAATTAACATCCCATGAAGTGTCATCCCTTACAACACATTCTAGAATACACTGATATAAGCAAGCCTGTTCTAAAAATTAAGTGTGGAGCCCACACCAGCAAGACAGTCATCAGTATACTGATTAGTGTAAGTTAAGGAAGACTTTGGGAACAAAGGGAGTCTTCAGCTTGATCTCTGGAAAGTGATGAATAAAACTGGGAAAGAGAAACTAAGTGATGCTATCAGGGAAGTGAGAAAGACAAGTCTAGGAAAGGTATGTTTCAATACCTTAAGAGTTGAAAGGAGGAGAAAACATACCACACTTGGTAGAGTCCTTTAAAAAAATGATTTAGGTTAAAAAAAAAATAGGCTGTCTAGGGAAGCAGTAATAGTTTATTGTCTGAAAAATAAGCTTCTTTTTGAATTCTTAGTTGCCTCCTAGCCTACCTTTTCACATTCTGATTAAACACTCCTCTATCTGAAAACAGAAAGAGAAATTAAAGAAACAATACCATTCACCATTGCAACAAAAAGAATAAAATACTTAGGAGTATATCTACCTAAAGACACAAAAGACCTATACATAGAAAACTATAAAACACTGATGAAAGAAATCAAAGAGGACACAAACAGATGGAGAAATATACCGTGTTCATGGATTGGAAGAATCAATATTGTCAAAATGGCTATACTACCCAAAGCAATCTATAGATTCAATGCAATCCCTATCAAACTACCAACGGTATTTTTCACAGAACTAAACTAGAACAAATAATTTCACAATTTGTATGGAAATACAAGAAACCTCGAATAACCGAAGTAACCTTGAGAAAGAAGAATGGAACTGGAGGAATCAACCTGCCTGACTTCAGACTCTACTACAAAGCCACAGTCATCAAGACAGTATGGTATTGGCACAAAGACAGAAATATAGATCAATGGAACAGAATAGAAAGCCCAGAGATAAATCCACGAACCTAAGGTCACCTTATATTCCACAAAGGAGGCAAGGATATACAATGGAAAAAAGACAACCTCTTTAACAAGTGGTGCTGGGAAAACTGGTCAACCACCCGTAAAAGAATGAAACTAGAACACTTTCTAACACCATACACAAAAATAAACTCAAAATGGATTAAAGATCTAAATGTAAGACCAGAAACTATCAAACTCCTAGAGGAGAACATAGGCAAAACACTCTCCGACATAAATCACAGCAGGATCCTCTATGACCCACATCCCAGAATTTTAGAAACAAAAGCAAAAATAAACAAATGGGACCTAATGAAACTTAAAAGCTTTTGCACAACAAAGGAAACTATAAGCAAGGTGAAAAGACAGCCCTCAGATTGGGAGAAAATAATAGCAAATGAAGCAACAGACAAAGGATTAATCTCAAAAATATACGAGTAACTCCTCCAGCTCAACTCCAGAAAAATAAATGACCCAATCCAAAAATGAGCCAAAGAACTAAACAGACATTTCTCCAAGGAAGACATACAGATGGCAAAAAAAACACATGAAAAGATGCTCAACATCACTCATTATCAGAGAAATGCAAATCAAAACCACAATGAGGTACCATTACACGCCAGTCAGGATGGCTGCTATCCAAAAGTCTACAAGCAATAAATGCTGGAGAGGGTGTGGAGAAAAGGGAACCCTCTTACACTGTTGGTGGGAATGCAAATTAGTACAGCGACTATGGAAAACAGTGTGGAGATTTCTTAAAAAACTGGAAATAAAACTGTCATATGACCCAGCAATCCCACTTCTGGGCATACACACTGAGGAAACCAGATCTGAAAGAGACACGTGCACCCCAATGTCCATCACAGCACTGTTTATAATAGCCAGGACATGGAAGCAACCTAGATGCCCATCAGCAGATGAATGGATAAGGAAGCTGTGGTACATATACACCATGGAATATTACTCAGCCATTAAAAAGAATTCATTTGAATCAGTTCTAATGAGATGGATGAAACTGGAGCCCATTATATAGAGTGAAGTAAGCCAGAAAGATAAAGACCATTACAGTATACTAACACATATATATGGAATTTAGAAAGATGGTAACAATAACCCTATATGCAAAACAGAAAAAGAGACTCAGATGTATAGAACAGACTTGTGGACTCTGTGGGAGAAGGCGAGGGTGGGATGTTTCAAGAGAACAGCATCAAAACATGTGTATTATCAAGGGTGAAACAGATCACCAGCTCAGGTTGGATGCATGAGACAAGTGCTCAGGCCTGGTGCACTGGGAAGACCCAGAGGGATCGGGTGGAGAGGGAGGTGGGAGGGGGGACCGGGATGGGGAATACATGTAAATCCATGGCTAATTCATTTCAATGTATGACAAAAACCACTGCAATGTTGTAAAGTAATTAGCCTCCAACTAATAAAAATAAATGGAAAAAAAGAAACAGTGAAATAGAAAAATAAAATAAAATAAACACTCCTCTATCTGCACTTGTCCTTAAAAAAAATCATCATACAACTGAAATACTACTTAAATGAAAATGGTGTCCAGACTTGCTATTTACCCTTCTGATTTTACCTGTAATATAAGTACATTTATCTCTCCAAGGGTTTGCAGTGTAAACTAAATAAATCCCTCACTTTAATAATACAGTCCCATGGTAATTTAAATCTCAGCGATTTCTGAAATATCACAGTGGTAAAGTAATCCTACCATACAAGGCTTTCCTTTTCACACATATGCCAAAATGAGATGTACCCACTAAATTGTACCCCAGGCGCTGAATAGCAGTCTGTTATTATTAAGAAAGGTTGCGAAGATACCAGCTCTGCTAAGTGTTTGCACATATAAATTCTCAGAAATCCAAGATGACAGACGATCTTTGTGTGCCTGAAGATAAATGCACTTGGTTCACACAAGCAAGGGATAAGCAGCAGCAAACACAAGTAATGCTAATCCCTCCCCAGCCTTCCTACCTTCGTAATTGGGTGGCTGTTGTGTCCAAGGACAGAGGCAGGGTTAATTTCCTATAAAACATAAATAACAATTTTTATGTGATGCCTTCAACTCTGACATATCCACATGAACAAGACTCACGTCTCCTACTCAAAAAATCTCTTCTCTTGACCAACATGGAATCCTTACCCGGCTAAGGAAACATCATGTCAAAAGCCCTCACCCTTCCAGGGAAAGTCTCCTGTCATTGCTCAAGGTCCTTGGGGGCATTGGAACCATGACAACATATACAACTTTATTAGCATGTGGGATTTCAATTCACCTTTTCATCCTTCACTCTCTCAAATCCCTCAAGCAGCAAACTCTGGGACTGAGATGTTGGCAGAATCTTATGAGAGACTCACGCTCATGCTTTCCCATCAATTCTGTTTTTCGGTATGTATTTATTTTGTAGTTCCTTTTCATAAATGTTCTTCCTCAAGCAAATTTTTGTTAATTGCCACACTGGTCGAGTGACTGAATTCAGCACTTCATTAGAATCCCTCAGTAACAATAATTAGTTTGAGCATTCACCCATAGAGATTGCATACCTGCAAAAGGGTGAGGAAGGGGAAATGTTTTTAAGACAGACTTGTTTGTTTTTCTTCACTTTCCCATTCAAAATGAACTACAGCCCCACCAGCTAAAATAGAAATAAAACCTACTACTTTAATTCCTCCAGTTAGAAAATATCTACTCAGTACTCTTTAAGTCTTGCGGAAAGCAAAGGTTTTAACTCAGTTCATGTAACAGGGAAGAACAAAATCTGACTCCATGTTGGATCTGTTTCTTTTACTTTAACCTTTGCTTCTGTTGCTTTTGTTGCTATAATTACTGAAAGGACGCTACCTATAAGCTATAAGCACACAGAGTGACTTGTCTCGGGGAATCCTGCCCTGCTGCCTGAATATTAAAATGCCTTTGTTGAGCTCACAGGAAGACATTCAGACCCTGCACAACTGTGAATGGCTTGGCTGCAGAAAAGAAGAAATTAACACATCCTCTCCCTAATGCTGGGGGCCTCCCAGGTGGCACTAATGTTAAAGAACGTGCCTGCCAAGGTAGGAGACACAAGAGATGTGGGTTCGATCCCTGGGTCAGGAAGAGCCCATAGAGGAGGGCCTGGCAACCCACTCCAGTATTCTTGCCTGGAAAATCCCATGGATAGAGGAGCCTGGGAGGGCTATAGTCCAGACACCACTGAAGCAACATAGCACGCAGGCACTCCATAACACTGGTCAAGCCAGGAGACATTTTGCAAGACTTATGGCCTTTTTACTTTACTTCCTCACCTCCTCCACCTCTCTGTTCTATAAAAGAAACTGGCATCCAGACCCCGATAAGATGGTACCTTGTCTCAGTATTATTAGCCTGTCATGCAGTGAGCAGACCAAGCTTGGTAACATTCATACATCAAATCAGTGGTTATCAACTGAATACACACAGTTTTACCCCTCAGGATATTTAACAATGTCTAGAGACATACTGGGTTGTCACAACATTGGTGGGGGCTGGGAATTGCTACTGGCATCTACAATGCACCAGAGAGTCCCCAAAACAAAGATTGATCCAGGTGCAAACATCAATAGTACCTAGGCTGAAAAACCCTGCCCTAAATGAGAAATGCAGCTACATAATAATTTGAAATACTAACTTATTTTTGTTCCTGACTTTTCCCTTTTCTTTCTATTGCAGTCAAATAGGTACAGTCAGCCCTATGCTCCTTGCCTCAGGCCAAGTAGGTGCACAGCAGGAAAACAGAAGCTTACAAGCCTTTCCAATTTTTATGGGAAGAGAATTTGAAAGCAAAGTCAGAGTTTCTTGCAAAAATTTGAAAGAGGAAAGATTTCCCCAATATTGGAAGAACATGCTTCTGGATTAGCAGGGAGAGAAGAGGAGAGGGTTGATGAGTCTCAAAAACAGAGAGAACCTAAGCCTTGCTTACTGACAACATTCCTCGGGAATCCACAAAATACAGGAATGGTTAATGAGTTGCATCCGGATTCTAGGTAGCCCTGCCGAAGATTCCCACACCCTAAGTGTGACCAAAGATGTTGTGTCCACAGGAATGATGGCCACCTGAACAAAACCTACTGCAACAGGGTTTGGGAGCAATCCTAGGAAGGTATTTGAGGGGAAGACATTCCAAAAAGGGCTTCCCCGGTGGATCAGCAGTGAAGAATCTGCCTGCAGAACAGGAGACAAAAGAGATGAGGGTTCAATCCCTAGGTTACAAAGATCCCCTGGAGGAGGGCATGGCAACCCACTACAGTATTCTTGCCAGAGAATCCCATGGACAGAGAAGCCTGGGGGTCTACAGTCCATGGGGTTGCAAAGAGTCGGACACAATTGAAGCGACTAGCACCCATTCCAAGAAAGGTTGAAATTGTTTGTCTGGGTTTTTCATATATTCAGCAGCATAGAGGCTTAGAGACAGAATTATTACAGAAATGAAATCTGTTAAATTTCTTGAACACCTGTATTCATGAACTCTACTTTGGGAAACAGGATTAACACAGAGGAAAAAGGAACTGATTAGGAAATCTTCTGTGGTTACAATTCCCACAATCTCCTAGATGTACCATAACAAACATCTATCTTGTGCTTACATTTTAGGTCAAATCCTGCAGCATCACCTGTTTTCTCATTCTAGGACTCAAGCAACTCCTGTGTGCCACAAACCAGTCTTGTGGCAGCAGGGATGAGAGAGCGAGCTAGCAGAAACACAATTTCTCTAAGGAGAACACGGTATCTATCACACATGTTCACATTCCATTAGCCAGAGCAAGTCACATGATCAAGCCCAACAGTAGCGAGGGAGAGATGGATAACCCTCTTATAAGAAAGGGGGAGGAAACTGTACACAGAACTAGTAATTACCACAGATAGAAAAAATCAGAAAATATATCTATGGATTGTGTTTAGAGATTGACAAAGTCCTAAGAAGGCGAAAGGAGAGATGATCAGAAAATGCACCAGGGACTGTGTGAACATTGAAATGGGAACAAAGGAAAGAAACAAACCTTGTTTGATGTCCTACCATGTGCCAGGAAATAAACTCCATTTTCTCAAGTTAATCCAACCCTCTTGTGAGGAAACAAACTCACTATCTTGCCCGTGATCACTCACATTGCAGATGATGAAATATCTGTTTCTAAAGTCCATGCTCTTTCTAACACATGGCATAAATGAGGAAAATTTAAAACCATTAAAAGGAAGAGGGATTATTGCAGGCAAAAGAAAAGCTAAGAACATGGTCACAGACACAGGATTTTCACTTTCACATCACAGTTAAAAATCTGCCTTCATCAGAACAGCAGGCTGAGTTGGAGAGTTGTAAGAACCAAAGATTAGCTGGAAAGATCAGGTCATGGGGGGCCTGTAAAGCCCAGAAGAGTAATAAGAGGAGAAATGATAGATTGGGGTCAAGACATCTTGCCATTAGTAGCTGGATGAATCTGGGCAAGTGTCTACAGGCTCTGGAGTTCAGCTCACTCGTTTATGAAATGGAAAGGTGTGGGGACAGATGATTTCTAAATTCCCTTATGGAGGCAATGCGTAGCAGTCTAATAGATTTCAGAGAAAGGTCATTAACTCAACCTCTTGGTTTATTGTCTCTTCCTGGCTCCCTGGGCTGCAAGAGATGCTGGGACGGAAGCAAGCCATATCACACTCACGAAACCCTGGCTCTGAGGATAGGGAAGTGGCCACATGGTCCCTGTCTCAGCAGGCAAAAAAGTCTGACTTTCTCTAAGAAACCACTGTCGCTGATGTAATGAATGAGGTGTTTAAGAGAGATCAATGTGACAGGGAGATGCTATACAAAATGCAGAGTAGGGCTGGCATCAAAAAAGGCAACCAGAGGGTCATGGCGGCAGCGATTTTGGTAAGAAGTCTTCGAAGGGGAAAGCAGTGGGGATGGAGAGGGAGGGGCATTTAGGAGACATTTCCAAGGTGACAATGGAAATGTACAGATCTCAGAATCTTAATTGAGGGTGTGAGATCTAAACAGGGGTCTCTTCTGAAATGGATTCTGGAAATAATGCATGAGTAATTCTCGGATCCTGCCCGCTTCACCTTCTCAGGGTAAAAAACCGTTACGTGCTTTTTAACAAGTCAAACACATCAGAACTTGGGCCACTTTAAAGTTCTCTGATATCACACAAATGGGAGTTATCACTCCAGGCAATTGGCTAAGTATACTTTAGGTCCAAGTGGTAGGGGCCCATTATTTACAGCAGCACTGGTAATGCCAGGCACCCTGTGGTTGTACACTGAATATGCAATGATAGTGATTATCTATTAAAGGTTTCAAATTCAAGCCCCACAGATTTGTCTCCTGGCTCAACAGGGAGAAAAATGGCTTTCCTATAGGAAAATACATAAAAATATGTACTTCCTAGCCATGCCAGGTGAACCATGACACGTTTTCAAAATCTTAGGCAACTTTTCATTCCATAAAAATCCAATGTCAGAGTGAGGACATAGAGGATTCTAGCCTAATTACCATCTTGGATATTTATCCAATCTAGAAGGCAGACAGCAGATGAAATCTAAAAACTTTGAGAGGAGGAGAAAGGAGAGTGCCAGCCCGCTCAGTAGAAATGTGTAAATCAGACAACACTCAAAAATCCATTTTAACTGGAAATTTGAGCTAAAAGTGTACCAGAAATAGGAACTAGAATAAAAAACCTATTTCCACAGTCAGCTGTGGTCCATAGTCAACAAAGGTTTGTTCTCTCCTCCATCACTCCTCAAAAGCTTGTGGTCTCACAGAAAGACACCTTCAGGAAATTTCCACCAATTTAGCTCACCACAGTTGGTCTGTCAGGACTTAGGGTTTGGAGGGATACAAGTGAAAAGAAAAAGATGATCTTATCCCTGAAGAGTGGGGACAGAGAGGAAGTGGTGTTGAAGAGATATTTCTAAGATCATTGAAGAGTTAAGCTTCTGAATTATGAAAGAACCTTACAAGAGAAAAATCCACGCAGCTCTGAAGACAAGAGCTATACAGAGAACAATACAGACCAGAAAAATCCTGAAGGCCTGGTCCAGGACTGCCGCCAGTGACCTGGGTCTCAGTCTCTCTTCACTGCATCCTTGTGCCAAGCATCATGTGCCAGGCAGTATGCCATGCATGGAAAATCATGACATGGCTCCAAGTCTAGTGGACGAGACAGGAGTAAGAGTATAAATTACATGACCAGCAGAAAGAACCAATGGACTCATACTGGCTCAGGCCCACCAGCTCCAACATCCTCCAGAGTCTCTGAGCTCAGAGAAGGACGTGGTCAGCCTGGGAAGAAATGCACAAGGAAGACTTCACCAAGAGATGAGACTTGAGTTGCACCCTTGAGAAATGAACATGATTTGAAAATAGCATAAGATGAAAGTGAGGTGATGTAAGCAGAAGGGAAAGAAGAAGAAAGTAATCATCTTCCTAGAAACTGTATTTATGTAGGGGAGTAAAAAGAGTAAAGTAAAAAGCAAATCTTAAAAGCTAGATCAAGAAATCTGGATATTTTCCTATGAGGAACAGGGATCATAGGATTTTATTTTTTTTTAAAATGTATTGCAAGGACTGAGCCTATTAATAATGTTAAACACAGGATGGATTTAAGCAATAAGGACCAAAGCAAGAAGATGAAACAGAAGGTTATTGCAACAATCCATGGGCCCTTGAACTGGGGTGTGGAGGTGACTCTGACAGGAAGGCACAGCCCTCTGCCAAGATGAGACAGATTTGAAACAGAGGAATGGACAAGACTTGGCAAGTGATCACAATTATTGGACAAACAACAGAAGATCCACAGTGACCCAGAGATCTTAACACTGAGTGAGCTAGGTGTTAATAGGGTTATTTACAGAAAGGAAAAAGCTGGGAAGGAACATGTGCATATGGACATACTCTGAATGAGCTTCCAGACAAGCTCATCCAGAGTAACACCAGGCAAGCTTTAGACACGCAGGGAAGAAGGGGTTTGCAGTTGGTATCTATCTGTTGCACCTCTTTATTTTTACAACCATCTATGAACCATAAAATGCCTTAGCTCAGCTAAAAGACAAACTGCTCTATTTTTAGCTGTATTTAAATTAACCTTCAGCTTAGTCATTTACAGCCACCCTTGTATCTTGGTTCTAGTTAACTGTAGAGACCTTACAAGGTCACCTTTGCCAAGAGAAAATTTCAATTACAAAATGAATTTCCTTGTTTTATTCACGATTCTGTACTACACAAAGGTAGATATGGACGACGAAGTTGAACCAGTAATTGCAATGCCTTCCCCAAAAAAGAGAAAAATTCATTTACCCAAACCAGGTAACACAATTACCACTACAGTGACACCCACAGGAGACTGGATGACAAGATGCTGAAGTAAATTTCTTGAACACCCATAGTCTCGGGGAATAAACAGTAGAAATGGCAAGGAACTAGTGTTCTCAGAGAAAGGACACAAAAAAATTGCATTCCCAATTTAAAACAAAAAAACAAAGGAGAGGAAGGAGACAAACTAACAAAAGAAGGAAAACCCAGTGGCAAGAGTTGTTCCTTGAACAGTCACTATTGAGAACCAGAATTCTTCCTAGCACTTTGGGAAAAAATAAGAAATAAAACAAGCATGAGTCAGATAAGACCCTTTGGGAGGCAAATATTTAAAACAGAATATGAACACTTTCAAATCTCAGAGTTCACTAGAAATGATCAAAGACAATTTTCCCAAGTACAGACCTTTTTATTTAACCTATTGAATATATTTTTGGAAGCTAAAGAATATGGTTTACAGTTGAGCTCTCTGTAAATACCTGGAGATCTCTTAAAGTGCTAGCACATTTAAGTATTAGAAGTATTGGCTTAATTTCTTAATTCTTCTCTTATCAAAATTTTTGAGACCACCCCCTCTTTTAAATTTGCCTCAATGCTTAATAGCTTCTTGAAACCAAACAAAATGAGTGTGCCACTGACTTTGAGAGAAGTTACAACTTCTATTTTTAATTCTTTCTGGAGGTAGGCTATCTAATATAAGGCACCTTCCAAACTGATCCTTGCTACATCCATACCCATCCCCAGGCACAGACTTCTTCTACAACTAGACTGTTCAGCATCAGAACATCTCTTCTGGAGTTCCAGCATCCTCAGGGATTCACCACTTCTCATTTTTCAAGTTACACTGGCTTTCATAGGTGAAAAGATTCTCACACTCAAATGATAAAAATACTGTTACAATTTTTAATAACCTGGAGATCATCCAGTGTTGATTTTCTTCAAGGAAAAAGAAAAGGGGGGAAGAAAAAGAAAGAAAAGGGGAAAATGCAAATACTCAGAAAAGAAAACACCTTCATACAGCAACTTTGAATTTTCCATGAACCAGAACATCACCTGGCTATTTATCATATTGCAGAAAATGGAAGTTCCTGGTTAATGAAAAACAGCAACCTTTCCCAGTCAAGCAGTTTGACAATTGGGATCTCTCTACTCCACTAATAGTCTTATAGCACAGAATGCTCTCTCTGATGGGTTCCAGTGCTCCCCTGCAAAAAGGAAACTCATTTACTCAAATCTGATAAAATTATAATCTCATCAACTGTCAAACCTAAAAATACTCATTCCAGTAGGACAGAACTACAGTAGTACTTCCCTTATCCCAACTACCAGCAGACTGAGATGCCTATGCATGGCTCCATGCTTAGTGATTTAGAAAAAACCACAAGGAAATAATCAAAAACAAAAATACATAAATAGTGGTTTTCTTATTTTTTTCAGTGTCTGTTCATATGCAGCAAAAAAAAATAATTCTTAGGAGCATAGATTCAAGAAGACTCAAGTCTGATGCCTTCCCATCAAGACCCACATGGAGATGACTCTTACCCACCATTTTTCCAAGTCATGTTTGTTCAACAATGGACTCTGTGGGACAGACTGCTATTGTCTCACAATATCCATTTTCCCCTCTCCCTCTTGTAACAGAGCTTCAAAATTCTAGCTCTGCACATGGCAATCCAACATAAGTGATACAGTTTCCTGTTGTTCATGTGACTGATTTCTGACCAGTACGATGGTAGCCAAGTGATGTCTGCCTGCAGCTGCACCCAGGGCCCAATGTGAGTGTCACAGTACTCCCAACTCAGGCATCGTGAATTCAGCACTATCCACCAGTGGTGTTTGTACTCTTCAACACCTGGAGCACTATCTTTTCTCCATGGTGCTGAGCCTGGTACTCCATCCCTCCCAGAATTCTGTGAGCTGTTTGATATCCTTTCCTACTTTAAATAGCTAGAGGTGGGTTATACTACTTATGACTTGATAACTCTGACTGAAACTCAGACACCTTCTACGCTTGGGTGGAATAAACATGTGTGGTCCCTGCCGTTATGGAGTCCTCAAGGTCCAGGCATTAATTTGTTGTCTTTAGCACCTTCCTACCAATGTGGAATCCCTCTGTAAAATGAGATTCAAGTTGTGAAACATTTCTTTAACAAACACATCAGAACATATACCCCCCAAGAAATGTATGCATCTCTGGCCCCCTCCAAGTGGCAAATCTTTGTTCACAGCACACTTTGTATTTATTTAAACAGTGATACTACCATTGTTTAAAACTTTAAGGAAACATTTGAGAATCACCCTGCGCCTGACATTTATTCTATTTGTTTTTTTAAAATATGTATTCAAAAATTTAAGTATTATCAGATAAAAAATTATCTCCTTCTCAACCTTTGTCTTTGGTTTCCTAGTTCCTCTTCCCAGAGTTAGTGTGATACCTGTTTCTTCAAATCCTTTCAGAGATGAGATAATACAAATAGAAACACAGGTACATAGATATAGATGCTTAAAGTCTACAAGTCAATATGTAATTATATCCTTTTTTA